>NC_060130.1:896250084-896553114 GCF_021461395.2 Schistocerca americana | reverse complement strand
TCACACAAAGCATGTACAATTGTTTAATACTATCACAGAAATGAGAGTACAATCGCCTTTTTACTACTCCACTTTTAAACACGTATTTTGCATTCAAATCTTTCTCTGTTGTCCTCCACCCACTACACCCCTCTATGCTTTCTGCTCCATTAACAGCATTATTTTCTACTTCTCCAGTTATACCCCTTCCCCCGAAGGAAGAAAAAAACGACTTCACACAACTTCTTCTTGCTCAATCCCCGCTTCTTTTATCAGGGGCAGTTGCACTGTAACTATGCAGATTACACCACCTAAGTATGTTGTTTCGCACTACATTACCAGTTACATTCGAATTCAGTTTTCACTATTTTTTCCTGTCACTAATTCAGTCAGTTATGACCAACCATAATGCTTATTATTTTCATTTCTGTTACATTTCTTTACGATAATAGGCAACCCGCTACAAAGGTAATCACCAAGTTCTGTTACTATTTTTATTATAGTCATCGGGTAATGACTAATTATGTCCTTCAGCTTTCAATCAATTGGCCGCTCTTACTCAATCTCACATGCATATTTAACATCTCCACATTCATACGTCTTGTATGTAATTCTGTCCTATAAGAGGTAATTAATGTTGATTGATTATTACTCTCCACGAATAGTGCTGACATTTGTGAGCACTAATTGTTATGTTCAACGTCAAAGAAACTGTAATGGTTGGATATGTAACGTTTAAGGAACACTCTATTCTACAGCATTGATGGGCAAATTAAAATTAGAAAACAACAGCAAAAATTAAACCTAATCCGGAATCGAACTCTCAAATTAGAATATTCTAACTCATTCCACGCAAAAAAAGGGGTGCAAGTCCCCACCATGAAAACCACGACCACACCATAACACCACCGCCTCCGAATTTTACTGCTGGCACTACACCCGCTAGCAGATGACGTCACTCCACACAACGTTTTTTCACTGTTCAGTCGCCCAGTGTTTACGCTCCTTACACCAAGTGAGGCGTCGTTTGGCATTTACCGGCGTGATATGTGGCTTATGAGCAGCCGCTCGTCCGTGAAATCCTAGTTTTCTCACCTCCCGCCTAACTGTCATAGTGTTTGCAGTGGATCCTGATGTAGTTTGGAATTCCTGTGTGATGGTATGGATAGATGTCTGCCTATTACACATTACGACATTCAACTGTCGGCGGTCTCTGTCAGTCAACAGACGAGGTCGGCCTGTTCGCTTTTGTGCTGCACGTGTCCCTTCACGTTTCTCCTTCACTATCACATCGGAAACAGTGGACCTATGGATGTTTAGGAGTGTGGAAATCTCGCGTAGAAGTATGACACAAGTGACACCCAATCACCTGACCACGATCCAAGTCCGTGAGTTCCGCGGAGCACCCCATCCTGCTCTCTCACGATGTCTAATGACTACTGAGGTCGCTGATATGTAGTACCTAGCAGTAGGTGGCAGCACAATGCACCCAATATGAAGAACGTATGTTTTTGTGGGTGTCCGGATACTTTGGATCACAGAATGTATGTAAATTGGATTCCCAGAACCTTCTATAACTGTTTACCTTTAGTCTGATGCAGTGACCTAACGAACTGATACTGAGACCAACACAGAAAAATTTTGATTTATGTCGCAACAAACCTAGATTCCATTACTAAAATTTTACTGCTGGAGAAGGTCGAGATGGAACTACAACGCATAGCAAATAGTAGTTCCCTTTATTAAACTCTTTGAAATGGCTTACGTAAGTTGGGTGCAATCCTTGTCGGCATAAATGACAATATATATTTATGGTACTGTCGTAGAACACAGTAACTGTTTATAACTTTGAATAGTGCTAGATGGCAGTCAGATATCGCTGCACATTTAACTATAAACTTTGGTACACAGTTGTGACTAATAATACTAGCTCACTGCCGGATCTGAGCTATGTTGACGCTGATACCATAGTTGGCTATCATAGCAGGGCGAGCGATGCTGCGCTCTAACGTAAGCAGGCTCCAAGCAGCGGCAGAGTACACAACATCTTGAGGGCGTGTCTTCCTTGACGTCTCTCATTCGCGGCTGCAGCTGGCAGCGACCTTCAAAATGGTTCAAATGGCTCCGAGTACTATGGGACTTAACTTCTGAGGTCATCAGTCCCCGATAACTTATAGCTACTTAAACCTAACTAACCTAAGGACATCACACACATCCATGCCCGAGGCAGGATTCGAACCTGCGACCGTAGCGGTCGCGCGGTTCCAGACTGTAGCGCCTAAAACCGCTAGGCCACTCTGGCCGGCCGGATCGCTCGTGTTGATAGTTTAGACATTTCATGGTGAAAAACCTTGTATTATTCTTTCCCAACTCAGAAAGTGGTAAGTCTTAAGCGATCTGTACGAGGCGAAAGTGTAAGTTATAACCTACTTTGGTTACTCTCATACGTTCTGTAGATGAGAGAACTGTTTTTATCGACGGATTATTTCACCGATGTAGCCAAGAAAACTGGGGCATTTCTATACAGAGGGAGGATTAATAGAATGCAGCGAGGTGTGGCCACAGTGTACTCCGAAGCCATTTCCGTTGCGAACTACACAACGGTTCACAACAGAAAGCTGAAAATGCGTAGCCTGAATGAGATAACAGGTCACCTGAAATGTAATTTCCAGTTGTGGCTCAGCGTTCTGTGCGTCCATCTCATCCCTCGAAATAATTGATAAACTGCCGTGTTGCACCAGATTAACTACATTTGCGGGGTAGGACTAACATGTCATGCAGATAGGAAAGCTGATTTGTTCTTTCTGCGGAATCCGCAGGGTTTGCCAATGACTGTAATCTACACTATAACACTAAAAAGCTAAAAATATGGATTGGGAACCTTTCTGATCATAGGAACCCTTTAAGTTTCTTTTCACAATAATAGTTTGATAAGCATTCGACAGCCGAGACCGTATTGCCTCATGCATTTTCACGTAAGTCTGTGGGGCATTCATTACTTTCCTAAATATCTCCTTTTTCATTAAGAAATCCTCAAAAAAATGTTATCTTCAATAGATGAATTTTGATTTTAGCTATCATACCTATCATTGGAATTGAAAATATGTAGTTACAAACAAAGCTTTAAGACATTGTCTCTGTCGAAGGTATGATTATCGCTGTCGAACATTTACGTCAACAATATTGACCCCGTGTCGAGTTCAGTGTCTAATAAAATGGCTGTCGTCCGATTCACGGAATAACAGTTAGCACAAACGTGTGTGTTTTGTATGAGTTTCCTTATGTCACTAATGAAGATATGTTAATTTGGCTTGCATTCTCTTTACTCAAAAATTTAGTAGCTTAGGCCTACACTACGCAACACGCTTATCATTTTGTTCCTTGTTAAGACAGAGGGGTTATCTCGAACAAAACTTAACTGTGTATTAAATGTAAAACGCAAACTTTCACGTCCGCCATTGTCACAATTAATAAAATATTCCGAGATATTATGCCGTGGTCTAAGGGAATTCACATCAAATCCCGACGTTTCGTCTCCATCTGCGGAGGACATTTTCACTAACATCTGAACGGGATCAATCCGAAGATTCAGTTTACGAAGGAGGAGGAGGCAGACGAAAGGTTAAATTTTCTTGATGTACTTGTTTTCAAGAAAGAAGATAGTAGCTTGGGCCACACAGTTTACCGAAAACTTATGCACACAGACCGTTACCTACACCAGGATTCGAACCATCACCCACAACGAAAGCGAGGTGTCATAAAAGAGGTTTGCGGATAGAGCAGGAAAAATCTGTGAAACATAGCTGCCTGGTGCAGAATTAAAACATCTCACAAATGCATTGCTCCAGAATGCTTATTCGTTCGCTGAAATAAAAAGAGCGTTAAGACCACCGCGTAGAAATCATAACGATGCTCAAGCGCCGGTGAAATCGAAAGTTTTTCTGTGATTCATTAAGAACGTGACTGACCGCATAGAAAAAGATCTTGAAAAAGCGGAACATTGGGATAATTTACATACCCACACGGAAGATACAAGATCATCTAAAATCGGCCAAAGATGCTCGCATACCACTGGAAAAAGCTAGAATTTATAGGATTCCGTGTAGCTGTGGGGACGTGTACGTTGGTACTAAAAAAAGAACTGTCAGAAAACGACTTGAAGAGCACAAGGGCAGTTGCAGAAGTTGGGTGACTGACAAATCAGCTGTTGCGAAACATGTTTTACGGCCAAGAGGCCACCACATTCATTTTGACTGCACTTAAACACTGGCAGCCACAAACGGATACCACGAAAGGCTATACAGAGAGACTATAGAGATTGTGAAGCACCCCAGGAATTTTAATAGGAAGGAGAAGGGAGTGAAATTGAATGAAATTTGGATTCCGGTGCTGAAGAAGATGTGTACCAGTCTTCCACCGTGGGATGATAGTAACAGCGGACGACGGCAGTCGACAAAGGCCAGTTGCGCTCGCATATTCAAAATATGTGACGTCACGCCACTGAGCGGAAGCTCGCGGAAGCGGAATTTTGCTGTAGTCAGTAGCGAACCAGGGTGTGAATCGGATATTCAACAAAGCTACGATCCCCCTTGAAAATGTCCTCCGCAGATGGGGACGAAACGTCGGGTTTTGAAGTGAAATCCCACGGCGTAATATTCCGGAATATTTTCATTAGTTGAATATTAAATGTCAAACTATAGAGACTTTCGTTAAGAAATTTAACATGAACTTGGATAAGGAATCTTTTACCAACGCTGTTGTACCATATCGATAACTCTGATTACACGTCAACGGACCTTGTCATGCCCCTGTCTGCCAAAAAATACCTTTAGATAATATATACGATGGACTATTATCAAAATATAAACCCCAGTAGAGGAACGTCTAGTATTTTATTTCAGGTTCCGGTATCTCACAGGAAGGGTGCGCTCGATATAGAGCGTTATCATCTTCCTACTGAAAATTAAATGGATGCTATTAACATGTAGCTAATAAAATTAAGTTTATATTTTTCTCTCACCTCAGGCCTTTGTATTTGAAATTATTACCTAACTCCATTACTAAAATAATTTTTCTATCTTGCAAGGAAGTAAAACTCGTAATGACTAAAATACAAATCTGTATCTACACACTGCTAGTCACTTTATGGCGCCTGGTGGTGGTTATTTCTTGTTCCACTACATCTTCCCTCTTTCGTATTCCACTTGCGAATAGTGCATTGGAACAACGACTACTGATAAACTTCTTATATGCTGGAATCTCTCTAATTTTACATTCATTGTCTTTTCGAAAGGGATATTGGAGGAGGAAATACGCTGCTGACTCATCTAATAGCATACGCTTTTGAATTTTAGAAGTAAACCACACAATAATACAAGATGCCTGTCTTGTGGCGTCTGTCACTGAAGTTGAATCAGCATCTTCGTGAAGCTTTCGCACTTAATGTGACGAAACGCGCTGCTCTTCTTAACATCTTCCTTAATTCTTTTATCATTTCTGCCCGGTAAGGGCCTCAGTCAGACGATAAACACCAAGTATCGATAGAACGAGGATGCTATAAGCTACTTTACGTGCGAACTAGACTATATGAGGATTCCTCTAATGATTCTACGTCCTACTATTAGTTTTATGGAGACTTCCCAAGTACTTTTGGGTCTATTTAGGCGCAGTATGCTACATTTCTTTAAGTTGAAGGTCGATTGTTAATACCTGCACTAGGCATCGACCTATACCAATTCTTCTTGGATTTAGCTACATTTTTCTAGCTTTGTTACTTTCACTTCTCTGGATACGACGTTATAATCCAATCTCATAGAGCTTCCGAAGTTATTCATTCTTTATTAATTTTCCTTTCGTTGCGCCAGAGTCTCTAAGGGTGTGTTCTAAATCGCCGAAAATGTGTATGTTTCCTTACAGTATTCGTTTTCTTTAAACTTCAATTTTGAAAATGATCTGCCGGTACTATTTTGCGTTATGAGAGTACATTTACTATCAAATCACGCTGAGTTTCGCTCTGGTTAGTTTATCTGAAGCAAAATGTTGCAGTTGTACACTATTTATAGCAATATGAAGTCGTATACCGTTGTTCGTTTTCTCTTTCCACACACTGCATTTGTACTATAAAAAACGCCAGATTCGTTAATTGAACGTTTATTTAATGATTAATGCCATCTCTTTTGACCATCAACTGCAAACGAAAATAGTTTTTGTAAATTTTTTACAGTGTTAATTCTTTTTTAATCATAAAGTCAGTTCTTAATGGAATACATGTTTTCTCCGTTCACAGGTTCTACTTTCTTTTTAAATTTATTGCTGTGAAAAGGAAGTGAAACGTTTTTCGTTTTGAGCATCCTCGCAACACACCTGTACCATCCACAGCTCCAGATATAGTAAGGATTACAAGCATGCGATTTGTAACTGCGTATGTGACTTTGGTGTCTTAAATATGCCTGCTCTTTCAATCTCTCGTGAAAACACATGGGTAAATAGCTTAGTTTCATCATAATTAAGGAGCAGTTCCAACGACGTATAACCTTATTCGAAAAATGTAAAAGAAGCCAGTAATCTGTTAGTGAAATATATGTTCATTCCAGCGCAGCGTAGCCTGGCAGTATTTCAGTTCGGTTCCTAAAACAGCGGAGGCTGTTTAGAAAGCGCTACAGTAATATCACTAAGCGATCTTATCTTTGTCGTAGATGGTAAATAAATTATTACGACTAACAGTTCGGTTGAAAGCCGTTACTTTGCAAAGCTGTTAGTCGGTAATTAGCGCTTAGAAGCGAGTAACATGCAACGTAGCTTCTTACTAGAATTTCTATCAGTCATCTTTGAACTAGCTCAGAACTTTCAACTAGCTGCGAATAATGGAAGGTCGCGGGGCCACTGGTGCATCACGGAGATTAGCCAAGGGCAGCCTTCATTGTGATCCGCCACGGAGCGCCGCAAGTGGTTTGGCTATGCAAATGAGAAGCACACAGCCATTCCGCCACTCCTTCTTAAGTGCCTGAACTTTCAAGAGGGGACACGCCTGCAGCTTCAGCTGAAGAACTCCAGGCTGTAGTTTGCCTTCCTCTACACCCCCGTTTTCGAAGTCGTGCATCACATACCTCTTCTTCCTGCCTCAGTGACGACATGGAATGTACACAAAGATAGATAAGTTCGAGATTGGTGTAGGTGCGTTGAAATTAAAAAGCATTCTAAAACATAATTTTGCTTTACGTTAAATGTGGGCAGTGTTGAGAAAGGAACTCTAGAAACCTGAGCAGAATTTTCCTTTTTTAATGTCGATTAGAGCTCGATGCCGAAACGGAAGCGAAAATCGTATATTTTGCAGTGGCGTCGTACTTGTCTCCATGGGACTAACTACCGCGAGTAAAAGTTTGATCAAAGAGTTTGTATAGTATTTTTTCCATTGAATACCAGAATTATCAAAGATAAGTGATCCAAACAAAACATGTTGTACATAAGTAAATAATGTATACCAGGTTACGCATGTGCCCTTTCCTTACATGATATTTTGCGAACCATGGACGAAGCAGATTCCACACAACTAGATTTCCGAAAATATTTTGACTCGGTGCCACAGCGTAGTCTAAAAATTGCTCTGAGCACTATGGGACTTAACATCTATGGTCATCAGTCCCCTAGAACTTAGAACTACTTAAACCTAACTAACCTAAGGACATCACACAACACCCAGTCATCACAAGGCAGCCAGTGTAGTCTGTTAAGGAAGGTACACAATAGGTTACCCGTTATGTGATTAGATCGAAGACTTCTTAAGTATTAGAAACCAGTACAGCGCTGTGCTCCACAGCGAGTGTTCATGAGAGACAATGGTATTGTCAGGAGTGCCCCAGGGAAGCGTAATAGGATCGTCATTATTCTCTACATACACAAATTATCTGACAGACAGAGTGAGCAGCAATCTGCGGCTGTTTCCTAGATGATACTGTGTTGTGATAACAAGTGTAATCGTTGAATGGTTGTAGGAGGATAGAAGACGACTTAGACGAAATTTTTAATCGGAGTGATGAGCGTCAGCTAGCTGTAAATGTAGAAAAATGTGAGTTAATGGGGACGAGTAGGAAAACTGTTCTGTAACGTTAGAAAACAGCATTAGTAGTGTGTTGCTTGACACAACGTTGCAAAGCGATATGGAACGGAATCAGCAAGTCAGATTGCTAGTAAGGACGGCGAATGTTCGACTTTGTTTAGTGGAAGGATTTTGGGAACACGCAACTTAACCATAAAGGAGACGGTGTGTAGGAAGTTCGTGAGACCTATTCTTAAAAAACTGTTCGGGTGTTTGGGATCCCTCGGTAGATGTGTCAGGTTTTACGTCTTTGAAGTTACTATTATGACGCATGAACTTGAACACTGGACAGAATACTATAATATACATGCGTTCTGCTCCGAACACTACCAAAGTCTTAGGACCCTCACTGCAGTGTTCACCCGGGGCTCAGCTTGCTTTACATAGATTTATCACGGTCCAGGTAAGGGAGGAAACAGGAGATCGGCGATTATTGTCACCCAGAGGTAAATGAAATAATGAAGCATTTGCTAGATACGAGGGTTGGAACGAAAATAGTGGCAACTATTTATTCACAACCGATACAAAAGAGTTACATGTTTACACCTGTTGCTGTCCTTCAAAGTAGTCACCAGCGTTGTGTAGAACCCGTTGCCAGCGATGTGGAAGGCGTAGTACACCGTTAGCAGAGCCTGTTCTGTTGATGGTGCGAATGGATCGATCTACTGCCTGCCCAATCTCTGGAACAGTTCTGAAGCGAATACCACGAAGTGGTTCCTTCATCTTCGGAATCAAATCAAAGTCACAAGGATTTAAGTCCGGGGAATATGGTAGATGGTACAGCACTTCCCAGTGCCATCGACCGAACAGAGCAGCCACAGCTTGTTCTGTATCCGCCCGCGCAGTTTCGTGGAAAATGATGGGTCAGTTGTGCAGAAAGTGTCGCCGCTTCTTTCGCAAAGCTGGTCGTAGGTGATGGTGACCTTGATTTGATTCCGACGCACATTACTTTGTGGGAATAATGAGCCAGCTCTGTTTCGGAAGAACGGTATCATTTGAACCCGTGCTGGTTGTGTATGAATAAATCGAGGTCTCTCGAGGTATTTCATAATGTTGGAATGCAGTGTATACATGTAGATCTGTATATGTATCATCTGATCAAAAGTATCCGGACTCCTATTATTTCCACCCTTCATATTTATGACGGCTTGAACTCTGCTGGTGAGACTTTCGAAAAGGTGACTGAATGAATGTGGGGAAACAGTAGCCCTTTCTTCCTGAAGCGCCGGAACCAGATAAGGTACTGATGGTGGACGCCGGAGTCTGGAGCAAAATCGATGTTCTGACTCATCCCAAAGGTCTTCCATTGGGTTAAGGTCGGGACTGTGGGCAGGCCAGCCCACTTCAGGAATGATATTGCCCGAAAATCGTTGCGTCACAGTTGAGAGGTTGGACTGTCATGCTGATACAAACGATCTTCGTCTCTGAACTGTTCCTCCACTGTAAGCAGCAGACAACGGATTGGTTCAATGGCGCTGAGCACTATGGGACATAGCTGTTGAGGTCATCAGTCCCCTAGAACTTAGAACTACCTAACCTAAGGACATCACACACACCCATGCCCGAGGCAGGATTCGAACCTGCGACCGTAGCGGTCGTGCGGTTCCAGACTGTAGCGCCTAGAACCGCTCGGCCACCCCGGCCGGCGCTTGTGTAGTAGGTATGTAGATGCAGACCATATCCTAATCACAAAGAAACAACGCCATACCGCAATACGACGTCCTCCGCCCTTCACTTTTGACACCACACATGATGGGAAGTAACGTCCACCATGTGTTCGCCAAACCCAAACATTTCCATCGGACTGCCGTAGGTTATAGCGTGATTCATCTCTCCAAATCAGTCGTTTTTTGTCCTCCACTGTCTCTTTACACAACCTCAAACGTCGCTCACCACTGACTACGGAAATGTATGACTTATGAGGAGTTGGTCCACCATTTTATCCCGTTCTTTTTAACTACCGCCGGCCGGTGTAGCCAAGCGGTTCTAGGCGCTTCAGTCTGGAACCACGTGACAGATACGGTCGCAGGTTCGAATCCTGTCTCGGGCAGGGATGTGTGTGATGTCCTTAGGTTAGTTAGGTTTAAGTAGTTCTAAGTTCTAGGGGACTGATGACCTCAGATGTTAAGTCCCATAGTGCTCAGAGCCATTTTTAACTCCCCACGCTCAGTGATTGTGCTATCTGGAGTGCTGGTAGCACTTTAGAACTTCTCCTGGTAGCATGCGGTTTTTTTACAACCGCCCTCTGCAGTGCTCCACGGTTCCTGTCCGACAGTAGGTGAGGTCTTCCTACTCTTGGTTTGCGTGTGTGCGTGTGAAATCTTATGGGACTTAACTCCCTAAGCTTACACACTACTTAACCTAAATTATCCTAAGGACAAACACCCACACCCATGCCTGAGGGAGGAGTCGAACCTCCGCCGGGACCAGCCGCACAGTTCATGACTGCAGCGCCCAAGACCGCTCGGCTAATCCTGCGCTCTTGGTTTAAGTGCGGTTGTTATTTTGCATTTGCCTTCACAATCACATCACCAACGATAGACTTGGGCAGCTTTAGAAGGGTGGAAAAGTCCCTGATGTATTTCTTACTCGGGCAGTTAATCCACGATGTTAAGCACTGAGCTCTCCTGCCTAACAGATTGTGCTGTTGCTGATTCTCTACTGACAGCACAATACTGACCGCCTCTTTTATATTGGTGGTTACGCGTCTCGATAAATTTGATGGGTAATTCTACGATACATTGTGTCCGTATACATTTGATCAGATAGTTTACATGTACTGTTCTATTTTGTGTTTCATTGGTGAAAGTCACTTCAAGCCGAGGCCACGGTGAACTAACATGGTAGCTGCAGAAATTCTGATAGGGAGACGCTGACGGCAGTGGCTGCGAGATGAGCCTGCCACACAGTCGCGGCGGGCCGGCCCGTGTCTGGCGCGTTGCGTGTAGCGGTATTCTAAACGACCCTTGACCTGCGCGGCACCGAAAGGCATGTGGGGGCCAGCGAGTGCGCTTCGGTCCGCGGGCAGCGATCGATGGCGCGCTTCGCCCCGAAACGGCGGCCTGGCACAGGTTGGGCGCACGATAAGCGCTTTCTTCCTTCACTTCCCACAGCCTTCAGCACGCGACAATACAGCTGCCTGGGCAAGCTTCTGGGGAAGCGACCTCGACCTACAAACCCATCGCGCTCTGTGAGGGCTCCGCTCTGAATGGCTGCGGGTATCAGCTAACTCGGTGGCCTACTTGCCAAGTCGGCAAGAGGTTATCACTCTACTTCTAAAGGTACTTAAACAGATGAATTGCTGGACTGTGAAAGACCGATGCGTTCTCCACCGACGAGGTTAAATAAGCTTTCCAGGCCTACGTTAATACTCACTGCTACGGTCAAAGATTTTAGATAGCAGATGTCATAAACAGATATTATTATGTCTCGTGGAAAAATGCATTTTCGAGTGCGAGATAGTTTTCTTTGTATTTGCAACAAACGCATTATTTTATTGGAGACTATTAATTCCACCTTCGTGGACATTATCAAGTAACATCACACAAAATCAGATTACATACTCCCATTAGTCTGGATGAGATTGTGCACGGAGCAGTGTGAATTGATCAAAATATAAAGGTGTCCCATGTTCACAGAAGTAAGGTTCTAGTCCGAGAATTTCCCTCACTGGTAGAAGAAAAAGGAACATAGATTATTGTAGTACTTGTATATAAAAAGTTCATTACAAAGACGAGCTCATCATCCGGGCCCAGAAGGCCCAAGGAATGTCGAGTGGACTCCGTATCATCCTCTGCCTTCCGGCTTCTCAATCAAGTAGCTCCTCAATTGGTATCACGAGCTGAGCGCAACCCCTGTCAGCCCATCCACTAAGGAAAATATATGAGGATGATATCTGTTCTTTCGGACATGTCCGAAAGAACAGATACCATCGGTGACCATGCAGCTCTCTTAGAATGAAATTATAATTATATCAAGACCCTAAGCTGTCGACAGACGTTGATATACATCAACGGGGAAAGTTGAAAATGTGTGCACCGACAGGGACTCGAACCTGGGATCTCCTGCTTACATGGCAGACCCTCTATCCATCTGAGCCACCGAGGGCACAGAGGATAGTGCGACTGCAGGGATTTATCCGTTGCACGCTTCCCGTAAGACCCACACTTCCAACTTACTGTCCACACACTACATGTATAATACCCCTGTCCGCTATACTCATTACTCGTGGCTGTCAATCTACCGATTCCCGTAAGAGTTCGGGCAATGTGAGTGCAACCAGCATGTCCGAAAGAACCGATACCATCTTCATATAGTAAAGCAAACCGGCCTTTGACCTTCTTCTTCTGATCTGGATGCACACGCATTGCCCGAACCCTTACGGGAATCGGTAAGATTGTCTGCCGCGAGTAATGACTATAATGGGCAGGGGCACTACGAATGTAGTGTGTGGACGTTAAGCTGGGAATGTGGGTCTCACGGGGAGCGTGCAAGGGATAAATACCTGCAGTCGCACTATCCTCTATGCCCTCGGTGGCTCAGATGGATAGAGCGTCTGCCATGTAAGCAGGAGATCCCGGTCGGGGCACACATTTTCAACTGTCCCCGTTGATGTATATCAACGCCTGTCGACAGCTTACGGTCTTGATTTAATTATCATTTCACACTAAGGAAAGATTTGGAAGGAGTACTTTGAAGATCTGTTGAATGCCGTCAAGCGGGTAACTAACAGCGATGGAGAGCCTAAGGCAGCAGACGATTATAATAGTGGGGAAATTGATGATCTAACTTGGAATGAAGTGGAAGAAGCCATAAAGAGGATGAAAGGGGGCAAGGCACCAGGTTGGGACGAAGTAACAGTGGATATGATACGAGCAGCAGGAGAAGTAGGAACCCAGTGGCTATACAGAGTGCTGAGGGTGGTGTGGAAGGAGAACAGAATTCCTGAGGATTGGAGGAAAGGAATTATAGTCCCGATCTTCAAGAAAGGGGATAAAAGGAGATGTGAGAACTACAGAGGAATCACCCTGCTATGCCACTGTGGAAAAATCTATGAAAAGATCCTGGAGAAGAGAATAAGAAGCAGTATTGAAAGTAGACTGCAAAAGGAGCAGTATGGTTTCAGACCGGGAAGATCAACAACGGACCTCATATTTGCGGTAAGGCAACTGCAGGAAAGGCACTATGAGTACGGGAAGGACTTAATCATGGCCTTTTTAGATATTGAGAAGGCGTATGACAGTATCTATAGGGACAAGCTCTGGGATGTGCTGAACGCAAAAGGGATAGATGAAGAGATAACACGAAAAGTCAGAAAAATGTATGAGGGAAGTGAGAGTTGTGTGAAAGTGGGGAGGGAACGTACTGCATGGTTCAAGCTGGAAAATGGGCTGCGACAGGGAAGTGCACTTTCGCCTTTATTGTTTATTATTGTTATGGATGAAATCCTACAGCAAGTATCAGATGCAATTGGAGATCATAAAATGAAAGCAGTGCTTTTTGCCGACGACCTGATGTTATGGGGAAATTGCGAGAAGGAGGTGCAAGAGCAGTTAGATGTATGGGAGGGAACGGCAGCACAATATGGAATGCATTTCTCTGCAAAGAAACGTGAAATAATTGTCACAACAAGGAAGAAGAATAGGCCAAATGTGGATATAACTTGTGGAGGGGAAAAACTACAAGTGGTAGAGAACTTCAAGTACCTGGGAAGCATGATTGAAAGTAAGGGGGGAAACGCAATGGAAATAAATGAAAGGTGCAGAAAAGCAGGGCAGTTCTTCAAATGCATTAGGGGGCTTATTTGGAGCAAGGAGGTGCCACAGAAATCCAAGGGAATTATATACCGAACCTACTTTGTCCCCATATTGGCATACGGAAGTGAGACATGGGTAATGCACAAAAGCGACAAAAGTAGAATACAAGCTAGTGAAATGAAGTTCCAGAGGAGCAGGTTGAGTGTAACGAGACGAGACAGATTGCGAAATGTGTATGTGAGGGAAAGTCTAAAGGAGGAACCAGTACAGGACAGGATAGAAAAATCAAGACTGCAGTGGTATGGACACATGAAGAGAATGGATGAGGGAAGAATTCCAAAGAGGATGTTTGATCTGCAACTGGAGGGGAAGAGGCCCAGGGGAAGACCAAGAGATAGATGGGTGAAGGGAGTGAAGGAATGTTTGATGAGAAGAGGAGAGAACTGGACGAAGGTGGAAGAGGGGGAATGGTGGAAAGACAGAACACGATGGAGAGGCTTGTGTTCCCGACAGACCCAGCCAGTGGCTGGAAACTGTCCAAGATGATGATGATGACTAAGGAAAAATCCATAGTAGTATCAGGAATCGTACGCGCATCCTCCGTATAATAGCCATCTACGCTGAGTAGCTACGAATGCGGAAAAAACGACACTTCTCGACAAAAAAGAGAAGCGCAAGGAAAACATCGTGAGATGTCAGTGTAACTTCGTACACTTACCCACAATCGGTGAGTATGTAATCGACTTGAGTTGCAATTCTCTATGAAAGGTAGAATGACTACCAGACGGCATTAATTTTGCTCGTGGTTAGTGCTGTTACCAGGCCTAGTAACGTATGTAAAAGGGCATAAACAGCGTCAGATGTTAAGTGATCATTGTCAAGAACACAAAGATTCAGCGTACTGGTGTGAGAATGCGTTATCAGTACGTGATAGAGTTTGAAAAGGGGATTCATTGTGGTTCTCCATATGACTGAGTAGTCGAGTCGTGTAGTATTCAGATTTCTGAAGCATTCAGATGTGACAGTGGCCTAGTGTTGGACTGCATGGGAAGGTGAGGGCAGGCATACTTGTCGTCAATGTAGCAGTCGGCCACGCCTGACCACCAGAACGGAGGATCACCGTACTGTGTGTGGGATTCTGCCCATTGCTGTTATACAGGGTGCCTAGGAAGCTGCTTTCTCGGATACCTAGACAACATACATGCAAATCATATTAATGGAGTTTGCTACAATAAATTGAATTGACAATACTTAACTTTGAAGCAATTGGCGGTATGCAATTAACCAATGTCCTTCGCTATATACAATTTCCATGCTAGCAATTAATATAAGGCACAAGTCTCAGGTAAACAGTTAGGACGACGGCTCGTCTTTTAGTGCGGCTCTTCTAGTGCGTCTTCTAGTGCGGCCAAGGCAATCTGGAACGGTGCTTATATTCTCCTCGTCTAGAGGCAGATCCTGTCGTGATGCGGTCCTAGTCAGTGTACTATTGGCTGAAGTCCTCTCACAGCCTTCCCTGCGGTTACGTTCCATGCCGACGTGTTAGCGCTTAATGTTACGCCAGAGCGTTGTGCACTAAGCGCATCGATCTACCCACGATGGAATATGTGAGGAACCAGCACGGACATCAACTCAGCCCCAGCGCCATTTAGAGGACACCAATGACCATTTACACCAGTTGTGGTCTAGATTGCCTCAGGAGATGCTATAACGGCTTTAAGACACCCTTCCCAACCGAATCAGTGCATTCATCCAGGCCAGAGCGTGTGCAACGTGATGCAGATAAGTGGGCTTGTATTACCAAGTTCTTTGCAAATTTGACTCGATTTTGTAACTGATGAAATAACATTACATATCCTCTGAATCTGTGAAGTTCAATTTAGTTTTCTCCTCCACCTCTGGATACCACACGTCTTTCTCGCGCAGCGTGTATATCCAGCGGATCTGTATGTCAACCATCGTGCCTTACACGAAGACGTCCTCCTTAATCTCTTGCGGACCATATCAGAAGACCTTTTCGGAACGCTTCCTCAACACTTTAGCACAATACTTCATTACTGTTGTATCAACGTTGAGCCACATGGGACAATACTCCCCATAATATGTTATCTAACGTGGTAAGATCCGGAGTTCGTGATGGCTATTTCAGTAGCGCCGAATGTTGCTGAACTACGCCCATTCCATCAGCCTCGAAATTGGTCATCAAGAAACGCACGCACCTGAATAGCAATGTGTGCTGGACATGGCTCTGAGCACTATGGGACTTAACATCGGAAGTCATCAGTCCCCTAGAACTTAGAACTACTTAAACCTGACTAACCTAAGGACATCACACACATCCCTGCCCGAGGCAGGATTCGAACCTGCGACCGCAGCGGTCGCGCGGTTCCAGACTGAAGCACCTAGACCCGCTTGGCCACTCCGTGTGTGCTAGAGATCCTTTCCGCTCTAATTTCATATGACCCATGATTTTCTCGTCCTCCAGCTGAGGTATGTAGCACGTTTGCTACATTTCCAAATACGAATTTCCTTTAATGTGTAACAACATGAGGTGCGTTCCCTTCAAACTCTTTCAAATAATGGGCATTTACATTAGATCATTAATCAATGTTCCTCCCATCTGAACAGCAACGTACTGTACATTTATCAGAAAATAACACACTGGACTCAGACACGTCGCCGGCCGAAGTGGCCGTGCGGTTAAAGGCGCTGCAGTCTGGAACCGCAAGACCGCTACGGTCGCAGGTTCGAATCCTGCCTCGGACATGGATGTTTGTGATGTCCTTAGGTTAGGTAGGTTTAACTAGTTCTAAGTTCTAGGGGACTAATGACCACAGCAGTTGAGACCCATAGTGCTCAGAGCCATTTGAACCATTCTGAGACACGTCATTTGGAATGTTGGCCAGTAAAGCACGGAAGGCTGCAAATCACTGCTGCATGTCTTTGTGAGGTGATTCATTCACAAATATCTGTTCCACTACTTTCATGATTCGCTACCCGTCCTCCCAGCTGTGCTTCCTGCAGTACCTGTTCTCCTACATTTCAGACTTCACAGAATTTCTCCTGCATAGCTTTGGGGACTAGAAGAAAGAATATTGTGGAGCACACTCTGCAGCGAGGTGTTCGCTGATTTGAAACTAAGCTCTCTCCATTTAACTCAGCGAAACCCTTGCTTTAGAAATGCTGATGGCCTCGCACCTTGTCCCTTGACTTTTCGGATACTAAGGCTGCACTTCATCCGCGGCCACTGTCTAACCGTAGCACTTATTTTTTGGCTAAAACTTTTACAGTCATAGGCTTGCCGTCAACGGCTAAAGTATCCCATGTATTGTCTACTCCTACTTTTGCCTACGGCTCCTCTTCACCTGACTCTGACAGCTGTAGAAATGTGTTTTCTTGTGAACAATAAAACTTCCAGGCCGTAATCTGTCCCTACCAGCGACCATTTCCCTTCCAGCCTCATACTACCTGCTACCCTTGATTCTTAGCAATTCTTTCTTTCTTCCCTCAAAACGTGGCTGAAAGACACAGACATGTGCTACTATCGTTTAATCAGATCTCTCCTTCCACATACTCTGCAGTTCCAGGAAAGAGTCACTTTTGCTTCCCCAAATATCAGTTCACGGTGTTGCACCAATGAAACAATGTGTACCTGATGCACAACACACTCCTCCTTAGTACTGTACTAAAGTGTCTACACTTTTCATTCGTTGTTAATATTTCGCCAGAAGATCCTTAACAACGCAAAACAACATAAATCCGCTTTTTTATACCGGCCCATGCGCAGTAGTATGTTTGTATGAAATAGAATAAAATGGCTATGGCTCTGAGCACTATGGGACTTAACATCTGAGGTCATCAGTCCCCTAGAACTTAGTACTACTTAAACCTACTAACATCACACACATCCATGCCCGAGGCAGGTTTCGAACCTGCGACCGTAGCCGTCGCGCGGTTCCAGACATGAAGCGCCTAGAACCGCTCGGCCACACCGGCCGGCGCGAATAAAATGTTCTACTACCACAATTTTAGAGTTAATATGACGGAAGAATGAATTATTGGATACCTAGCGTAAAAAGTAATTGTGATACTGAATTTATTTCATAGTAATAGTCATGAACTACAATTCGTACATTGATGCATACATCACGAATAACAGAATTTCATTATCACTAGATGTTTTCCAAGGCTGAATTAACAACTTCAAACGTTAAGTAACAAGAATATACACTATACGATCAAAAGTATCTTATTAGGTGCATTGTGCTGCCACCTACTGCTAGGTACTGCATATCAGCGACCTCAGTTGTCATTAGAGAGCAGAATGGGATGCTTCGTTGATCTCACGGACTTGGAACGTCGTCGGATTATTGGGTGTCATGCGTCTGTACGAGAGATTCCACTGTTTCCGCTGTGATAGTGAAGTGGAAACGTGAATGAACACGTAGAGCACAAAAGCGTACAGGCCGACCTCTTCTATAGGCTGAGAGAGATCGCCGACCGTTGAAGAGGGTCTTAATGTGTAACAGGAAGATATCTATCCACACCGTCACACAGGAATTCCGAACTGCATCAAGATCCACTGCAAGTTCAAAAATGTTCAAATGTGTGATATCTTATGAGACTTAACTGCTAAGGTCATCAGTCCCTAAGCTTACACACTACTTAACCTAAATTATCCTAAGGACAAACACACACACCCATGCCCGAGGGAGGACTCGAACCTCCGCCGGGACCAGCCGCACAGTCCATGACTGCAGCGCCTGAGACCGCTCGGCTAATCCCGCGCGGCCACTGCAGGTACTATGACAGTTAGGCGGGAGGTGAGAAAACTTGGATTTCATGGACGAACGGCTGCCACATATCACGCCGGTAAATGCCAAACGACGCCTCGCTTGGTGTAAGGAGTGTAAACATTGGACGATTGAACAGTGGATAAACGTTGTGTGGAGTGACGAATCACGGTAAACAATGTGGCGATCCGATGGCAGGGGCCGGCCTCTGTGGCCGAGCTGTTCTAGGTGATACAGTCTGGAGCCGAGCGACCGCTACGGTCGCAGCTTCGAATCCCGCTTCTGGCATGGATGTGTATGATGTCCTTAGGTTAGTTAGATTTAATTAGTTCTAAGTTCTAGGCGACTGATGACCTCAGAAGTTAAGTCGCATAGTGCTCAGAGCCATTTGAACCTTTGAACCAATGGCAGGGTGTGGGTATGGTGAATGCCCGGTGAACCTCATCAGCCAGCGTGTGTAGTGGCAACAGTAAAATTCAGAGGCGGTGGTGTTATGGTGTGATCGTGTTTTTCATGGAGGGGACTTACACTCGTTGTTTTGCGTAGCCTTATCACATCACAGGCCTACATTGGTGTTTTAAGCACCTTCCTGCTTCCCACTGTCGAAGAGCAATACGGGGATGGCGATTCCATCTTTCAACACGATAGATCATCTGTTCATAATTAATGGCCTGTGGCGGAGTGGTTACCCGACAATACCATTCCTGTAGTGGACTGGCCTGCACAGAGTCCTGATCTGAATCCTGTAGAACACCTTTAGGTGTTTTGGAACGCCAATTTCGTGCGAGGCCTCACCGACCGACATCGATACCTCTCCCAGTGCAGCACTCCGTGAAGAATGGGCTGCCATTCCCCAAGAAACCTTCCAGCACCTGATTGAACGTATGCCTGCGAGTGTGGAAGCTGTCATCAAGGCGAAGGGTAGGCCAACACTATATTGAATTCCAGCATTACCGATGGAGGGCGCAACAAACTTGTAAGTCATTTTCAGCCAGGTGTCCGGATACTTTTGATCACATAGTGTACATAAAACCGGGTATTTGCTATAAAATACGTCAAATGAAACGCTTGAGGGCTGGGCACTTGACTTATTCGGGATGATGACAGTTGAAATCTGCACCCCGCCACAATGTTATAACATTTCTGTGGTTTTCCTAGATTACTTCAAGAAAATTCCGGAATGGATCCTCTGAAAAGAACACTGGCTCTTTTTTTTCCCGATCCTCCCCCTTCTGTAGGCTACAGCTCCGTCTCTCTTGACTTGACAGTAAATCCCGTCTTTGAATATGACAGGGCGCTAAACGCCTCTCTTCCTGCATGTGCAAAATACAGAACTTTTGCGTATACTATACAACAAGGGAACGTTATAGCCGAATTCATTCACAAGCCGCGCAAATAATAACCTATGTCCCTCAGCCATACCTACGGTCGAATAATTTAGCACTTGATTATTGTAGAAGTACATTCCATTTGAAAAGTCACATTGACCCACCCGTATAGCAGCGCAGGTTAGCACCCCTCTTCCGTGATTCGGGCAGATGCGATGGAACCCGACCGAATCCTCCCTGCGGATTACCGAGGAGGGTCTGTCTACCAGCCAACGAGAATGCTCTTCTTTAAGCGGTTTTCCACGTCTGACAAGATGAATATCGAGCTGGTACCCATATTTCGTGTAAGTTACACGATTCGCAAACATTTCTTAAAAGTTCTCACACTTCCACATGGATAACACTAGAGGCAGACAAAGGGGTGCATAAAGTCCATCCTTGGGAAAGGGGGGTGGGGTGCAACAGAAATGGCATCAGGCGATACTGAACCACTAACTTCTTTACCAAATCCAAAATAACGTGCCGCCCCCTTAAGAATAATGCCAGTGATATGGGAAGTCACATATACTACTTACTCAGAAAAGAAACATTTTTCAGTTGGGCAATACTCGGCATTTCATGATCCTCCTGAAAATATTTTTCCTGTTGGCAGTAGTGTGTAGACCGCCATTTAATATTTCACTGGTCTATCACACTTGCGTTGCACATATAACGAAACTTACGGATTTTAAGAAGCCACACGAGAGTTGTACGTGCACCAGTTAGTTTTCTCTCTAACATTTGTACGTATGTATGTATTGAAATGGGGACCTAGAAACGACGGAGAGGCTTCGTCCCCGCTGCAGCCCTCAGTGGTACACAACTCCACAACAGGCTACAGCACTCCACTCACCCGACCACCGCCCCACACCGAACCTAAGATTATTGTGCAGTTCGGCCCCCAGCGAACTCCCTCCCCCCTGGTAACATCTCATTCCAGGCGAGTGTAACCCCAATGCTTGCATGCTAGAGTAATCATGGTGTACGCGAACATGGAGACAGTGTTTGCGCAGCTATCACTGACATTGTGTGACTGAGGCGGAATAAGGGGAACTAGTCCACATTCGCCGAGGCAGATGGAAAACTGCCTTAAAAACCATTCACAGGCTGACCGGCACACCAGGCCTCGACACTAATCCACCGAGAGGATTCGTGCCAGGGACCGGCACGCCTTCCCGCTCGGGAACGACTGCGTTAGACCGCATGGTTAGCCAGGCAGAGTAAAAAAAAAGCACTCCGTCTTCAGGACACAAGTGGCCCATTTGGCCATCCGACCGCCGTGTCATCCTCACTGAGGATGCAGATAGGAGGGGTGTGTGGTCAGCACAACCACTCTCCCGGTCGTTATGATGGTTTTCTTTGACTGGAGCCGCTACTATTCGGACGACTAGCTTTTCGATTGGCATCACGAGGCTGAGAGCACCCCGAAAAACAGCAACAGCTCATAGCGGCCCGGATGGTCACCCGTCCAAGTGCCAGCCCCTCCTGACAGCGCTTAACTTTGATGATCTGACGGGAACCAGTGTATCCACTGTAGCAAGGCCATTGCACGAAAGTGACAGAGTAATTCTTATAAAAAAGTAAAAGCAGACATCCATTGTTAATGATGCTCTTTAGGTCTATTAGAAACAAATATTCTGTTAAATAGGCGTATTCAGAAAGTAAAACCGAGCGAGGTGGCGCAGTGGTTAGCACACTGGACTCGCATTCGGGAGGACGACGGTTCAATCCCGTCTCCGGCCATCCTGATTTAGGTTTTCCGTGATTTCCCTAAATCGCTTCAGGCAAATGCCAGGATGGTTCCTTTGAAAGGGCACGGCCGATTTCCTTCCCCATCCTTCCCTCACCCGAGCTTGCGCTCCGTCTCTAATGACCTCGTTGTCGACGGGACGTTAAACACTAATCTCCTCCTCCTCAGGAAGTAAAGTCCGATTTGGCGCGAAATGTAAACCACTGTCAAAATCCGGTGTAACTTTGCACAGAGTGTTGGGCAGTGTCTCTAGTGTGTCTGTTGATTACTTCACCTCGCTCTTTTCAGTTCAGAGCGCAAAGTGATCACGTAGAAATTCTTAAAACTTCAGTGTCTCTCGCCAAGTATGTAGCTCTGGTGAGAGACTTCGCCTGAAGCTATGCAGCCCACATAACTTAAATGTTATGCGTTTTTTCCTTCAAGACATTTCTCATCCACATTCTGCAGGGGCAACGAAGGCACTCCTGCAGCGTTTTCGATGGGAAGTGTTTGATCACCCATAATACAGCCCTTAACTGACCCCCTCCGTTGTTTATCTCTGCTCACATGAACCGCTGGCTACAAAGACAACATTTTGACACAAACAACGAAAAGCAGACCAGCGTAGAGAATTGGCGGAAAGCACAGGCAGCTGCTTTCTGTGGCGAGGAGACTGGAAAGTTTGTACAACGCTACGACACATGTCTAAGTCGGGGCGGCGACTATTTAAAGAGGTAGTTGGAAAGTGTGCCTACCTGTTGGAAATTAAAAAAAAATTGATTTCACTGTGGTTTCCATTTCGCGACTGATCGGACCTTACTTTCCAAACAGCCCTCGTATATAGCATGGACTAACACATATACGAATTTCGAATTTTCTACTGGAACATTTATGTAGTTCCCTTTTGTAATGTCTCTGACATGTTCGTCCCTTTGCTCTGTTTTGTCTTTGTAAATAGGCAGTATAGTTAAGAGTGTGTGTGTGTGTGTGTGTGTGTGTGTGTGTGTGTGTGTGTGTGATCCTGCAAAGCTGTTTACGTCGTTTCAATACAATGTTATGTCCAGCTACAGTAAAGTAGCCAATACTGCATGTAGTAATACAATATAAATATAATTTAAATCATGAACAGAAGTTTCAGATAAAGCTGAGGTTTCGGAACTGTAACGTCGCCATTTGTTTTTAATAAATTAACAGTGACTTGTTATTTTATTTACTTGTTCGCAGCAATTAACCTGTACTTTTACGTAGCCACCGACAAAACACGTCAATTTTCAAGAAAATATCTTGATAAAAGTGAATTTCAGTCACCCTACATGCGTGTACGTGATCATTGCTGCAGACCTCGCTTATTGCTGAATGATTATCGACAACAATATAAAAGCATATCTTGTACTATTACTCTCTAATAAGTGCGGATTCAATGTAATTGATTTCTGGCTACTTCACGCTAATATCATTTCTCTCAGTGTCAAAGAAACTTGTAAAGACCCGACATAATTCTCCAAACCCATTCCAGTGACGTAGCGCAAGCTCACGTAAATTAGGGCGCCATAAATATACACTTTCGCAACGCGGTACGGTATCGGATTTCGATGCGGCGCACAACGAGGACTTCGAGTTCCTCCGTATTAAATCAAGATATAACGAGGCAGTTAAATTAAAAACATCATGAGTATTTTCCAGCAGCTTTGTCACCAGGAAAGCAAATAATCAGTGCATGTACATGGCTTGATAGGAACTAATGAAATGCGCGAGCAAATATTTTCGAATCGGAAACTGATTTGCTGTATCAGCTTTGATAGGCGTGTCCTCCTGCCCATTAAAAATTACTCAACAATAACCAAGAGATCGTTGACGTAACACTTGTGACTACTTAGCTTATGTGACTGGTTCTTTGTTCATCCGGTGCGAACATTGCGAGTCACCATGATTTCGGCTGTGTTTGTGGTAGAAGTAAATAATACAGAATCCTAAACTGTTCTGAAGCTGTCATGGCGTTCTCTATTGAAGAAAAATGTATACATCCTGATCCCCGTATATTCTCTGTAACCCGGTGCATAGCAGAAGTTATTGTTTCAGAAAGTTCAGTTAAGCCCGTAAATATCGTACTCGTGCAGCTCAATCCGCAGAGAGTAAAATTATGTTTGTACTAAACTAGGTAGTCATCCATGTGAAGAATCAAATATGGATGAAAGGTAAGTATTTCGCAGAAATGCAGTACCTAGCTGATATGCAGTACCTAGCAGTAGGTGGCAGCACAATGCACCTAATATGGTACTTTGGCCATATAGTGTATATTCTTGTTACCTGACGTTTGAAGTTGTTTATTTAGCCTTGGAAAATATCCAGTAATAATGATATTTCATTGATATTTTTTTATTTTACGTAAGTACCCTTTTTCGTTGATAAATTTGGGTTTTCTAGCTCTCTATAATAAAGCTGTATTTTTTTTATATCCTCACATAATTTCAAGACAGTTCACTGCTTCTAGTTTCTAGGGGAATCTAGTTAGACACGGACTGCGTATGCAGAGAATGCAATCCTTATGAGGTGACGCTCGATAGATATGCAACACACCGAACGCACAGGAAATGTGGGTACAACCGTAACTGACCAAAGCTACTAGCAAAATTACCGCAGTCTAGGCTTACTTATGGTAGTCAACGGAAACCTACGGTACTTTTACAACTCTATGCGGAACAGGTATCACTGCTTTTGAGTGCTCGAAAGACGCTTGGTGTATCAAAATGCTACTGGATAAACTACAAGGAACATGTCACAAGACATCAGTGGAATGGCAGAGACGCGTGGAACGAACGACCTTGTAATGGGGCAGGAATACAATTTGGTAGGATGATGACTGGAAAATGAGGACAGAAATCCAACATAAAGGTGGAAAAAGAGATGGAAGAGGCTAGTGGATATGGCGGAGATAGTTTTACGCACAATGGATAGAAGATTACATGCTTTGGGAGCAAAATATGCTGGTGGAGAAAATAAAAAAACATGTAATTTCAGTAATAAAAGAAGTATTAGATAGTTCTGAGTCGAGAAGAAGGAAATAAAAAATACTGTATTTTCTTCAATACTGTTTAGTTTATTGGTAACGAGTTGCGTACACATACCTAAGAACAACAGCGACTACGTCGGCCAGGCAGTTTACCACAAGTGGCGATTTAATGTATAATGTTTTGGTTACAGAAGCGCGTTAGCAAAATCAGGTACCAACTGTTAGGAACATGATAACTGGAGATCGTGAGACTGTATTACTATCTGATCATTTTTTTGTCTTTAAATGGATCCAGAAGATCTAGTCGCATGTCCTCATCAACACGCTTTTAAATTAAATCACTTGAAAGGCATTGTCCGAACCGCCACACAACAGAGAGACCTCGTGGATAATGTGGGAAAAACGATGACGCAGTTCGCGAAAAAACCTATTGTAATACGATTGTCATCAGGTTAGAAAATTCTAGCTAGATGCAGGAAGATTTGCAGAGGATCGATATTGATGAACGTTAACCCTAAGAATGTACGAATGTAGGAAGGTTCAAATGGCTCTGAGCACTATGGGACTCAACTGCTGAGGTCATTAGTCCCCTAGAACTTAGAACTAGTTAAACCTAACTAACCTAAGGACATCACAAACATCCATGCCCGAGGCAGGATTCGAACCTGCGACCGTAGCGGTCTCGCGGTTCCAGACTGCAGCGCCTTTAACCGCACGGCCACTTCGGCCGGCTAATGTAGCAAGGATTCCAACACAAAATCTTAGTCGTTAGGGAATGACTCCTATGTCATGTCCATCCTAATACAACTGTCAATACGCAAAAGCTTTGTAACGATAAGTAAATACAAGGTTAAAAAAAAAAAATTATGACGAGATGCTAGGTTACGGTCGACTGTAGTTTAAGACTCCGTACTCACTTAAAAAGTTGTATAAATGAAATTCTCTGTTTTTGTCTTAGTTCGTTACTTATCTTCGTTTAATCTGACACTCTTCTATTAAGAGACATCAGTCAAATTTTCAGCGAGATAATTTCACTAATCCGGTATTTACTCAGTGAGTGAAGATCTTTCCATCACGAGCGTTTCCTACCAAGTACGCCTCTGATGAAATGAAATATTGTCTTCACAAAAGAGCGATAGCCGGCCGTGGTGGCCGAGCGGTTCTAGGCGCTTCAGTCTGGAACCGCGCGACTGCTACGGTCGCAAGTTCGAATCCTGCCTCGGGCATGGATGTGTGTGATGTCCTTAAGTTAGTTAGGTTTAACTAGTTCTTAGTTCTAGGGGACTGATGACCTCAGATGTTAAGTCCCACAGTGCTCAGAGCCATTTTTTGAAAAGAGCGATATTTCTTTATACGTGTAAGGAATCGGAATTTGGGTCTCATTTTCTTGAAACTCTAGGGAATATTTTTTGGTTCTTCTAGTTTTTGATGCAATGCCACCACGGGTTTATGGTTTTACTGTCATATTAAGGTTCTTATTCCAGAAGGTTTATCAACCTCGTTTGTATTTGTGCTTATATTAGTCTTTGGCTGTGCTACCTTATTCGTGTGATCGTGCTGTCCACAATTTATGAACAAATTATTATTATATATTACAGCTAACCCGATGTGGTACGAATTTCCTTTAATTTCACAAATAAAAGTTGGCAGCCGTAATTCGGCCTAGATACTTTCTGTCGTAACGTTTTTTACCCCTCAATCACAATTTTTTTCTGATTTTAATAATCTCCAGAAGAAGTTCATGTTCTTCTGAAGACGTCAGACACAGAATACCACTAACGTTTTGAAACAGGGTCTTCCGTAAGACAATATTCGAACTGTTACTAAATACTTTTAACGGTTTTTGCATTCATTCCAAGCGAGCTTCTAAATTACAGTGAGCTGAAAAAAATATGGAAACATCATAAATACTACACAATATCATGCGTAATACGCCCCCGAAAAGCGTTGGCATTCAAAAGAGCTTCCAGTGCAGTCGATATGGATAAATAAGGTAGTATATTGTTTACAAAGGAATATATCATTCTTTCTGCAAAATATTGGCAAATTCAGGTAATGATGGACGTGGACGGAGGTCACGCGCCCTCCTCTCCAGAGTAGACCACAAAAACTGAACAATATTGAGATTTGTTGATTGTGATGGCTAAGGGAGATCCGACAATTTATTCTCCTGCTCACAAAACCAGTCCTGAATTATGCGTGCTGTGTAAACAGGGGTCCTGTCGACTTGGAACACAGCATCAACATTGCAGAACAAACATTGTGGCATGGGATGGATCTAATCACCCAGAATTCCCCATAATCCTTGTTAATTCGAACCTGCAGAGCGACCATGGGGTCTATGGGGTACATACCACGATATGGCTGCCCAAATCATCTCCGAACCACCGCGATGTTTCATTACTGGGACGTAAACTCGGCCATTAGTTAGAAACAAGACTCATCCGACCAAATGACGTTCTTCCATTGTTCCATAGTCTGTGTTTGCTTTATGGCTTTGACACCACGTTTTCCTTTTACGGGCATTTGTATCACTTGTGTCATACGTCTGTACGCGAGATTTCCACACTCCTGAATATCCCTAGGTCCACTGTTCCCGATGTGAGCCGTTTATTAGAAGTAAAATCGTTAACTGTAGCACCTATCATGTACCGGGTGCTCAAAAAGTCAGTATAAATTTGAAAACTTAATAAACCACGGAATAATGTAGATAGAGAGGTACAAATTGACGCACATGCTTGGAATGACATGGGGTTTTATTAGAACCAAAAAAAACAAAGTTCACAAAATGTCTGACAGATGGCGCTGGACAGCAAAACTGCTACCGTGACGGTTGAGAGGTACGCCGATATGTTACAGAATCGCATCAGCCCCAGCCTGGCTGATAAACACCTGCTGGAACGTACGATGTTTATGCAAGATGGCGCTCCACCCCATATTGCTACTCGCGTGAAAGATCTCTTGCGCGCGACGTTTGGTGATGACCGTGAAATCAGCCGCCACTTTCGTCATGCTTGGCATCCCAGGTCCCCAGACCTCAATCCGTGCGATTATTGGCTTTGGGGTTACCTGAAGTCGCAAATGTATCGTGATCGACCGACATCTCTAAGGATGCTGAAAGACATCATCCTACGTCAATGACTCACCATAACTCCGGACATGCTTTACAGTGCTGTTCACAACATTATTCCTCGACTACAGCTATTGTTGAGGAATGATGGCGGACATATTGAGCATTTCCTGTAAAGAGCGTCATCTTTGCTTTGTCTTACTTTGTTATGCTAATTATTGCTATTCTAATCAGATGAAGCGCCATCTGTCGGACATTTTTTGAACTTTAGTATATTTTTGGTTCTAATAAAACCCCATGTCATTCCAAGCATTTGTGTCAATTTGTACCTCTCTAGCTACATTATTCCGTGATTTATTCTGTTTTCAAATTTATACTGACTTTTTGATCACCCGGTAGATTGAAGTCTTGGAAGTAATACTAAGAAGCGATATAAAATTGGACTAACACGTCAGATCAGTGTCAGGGAATGCAACTGGAAGAATCAGACCCGATGAGTGAATTCTGGGAGGATGCGATCATCTACAAAGAAAATCTCATCCTAGACGCTAATACTACGAATTTTGTATTACTGTTTAGGGCGTTTGAAATCCTTACTAGACAAAAGTGGCATCAGAAATAAAAACATTTTCAGAGAAATGCTGTGTTACGAGCGTAACAGGACGCTATAGCCCATACTAACGTGTCACGTAACTACCAGGATATTTAATTTGCAACCTTTGTAAGTGAGACGAAGTTTTCGCGGGATGTATTCGATAAATTTGGAGAAACAGTATTCGAGAAAAAGTGAGTATCATTTGTGTTTCCTCGAAGCTATATCTCGCGCAGAGACCACAAGTTTAATCAAGAAGAGGTCACGTACTGAGAATTACGGAGAGCTCTGTACGCGAAAGGAATAGGACAGAAGAACATATCAAGTACCGTCTGATAACACTTTACAGTGGCCGCACAAACTGTTCTACCTACTCGTCTTTAACCACGAAAGGAGTTTTGATTTCTCTTAGAGTAAGAATTGTCATATTTCAAAGTTTTACTTTATTCTTCACTGCATTCGGGTCCATGTGAACGACGGAGAAATCACTGATGGTCATTGCACGTATAAATATGTAAAAGAATACTCATCAGTTACTAGCGTACAACGTGCCAACGATACTTGAGAGCAATCTTAGAAGAAATGATTGCTCTGTGATCATAGCAGCTGACTAATAAGGCGCTTAAATCCAATGTCTGTATTGCCTCCACGCATTTTGAATAATGTGTTGCAGAAAGGATATTGTTATAGGTAACAAAATGAAGGATGCTCCACTAACACTTTTGTGAATGGGGATATTAGTTGCATTAGTTAAGTCCATTACTGACATTCTGAAGTGCAAATGAATATACAGGATTCGCAATTACGCACACACTGCGGAAATCTTAGTACTCCACTAAAGCCCAGAGATGAAAAAGGTTCAAAATTCTACAGTATCCATTCAAAAACCATGGTATTCCTCCAATAATAACAGAAGCTAGCTATAGTAGCGATACATAGTTCCTTAACCGTATCCACAGAGGTGTTGATAGAAACTAGTCGTACGCTTTGATATCGGGTGACTACACAAGCCAGACAATATCAGCTCTTGTTTCAGTTCACGGTTCAGAAAATTAAATAGTAAGGTAGTCGCAGTTACTGACGTGAGTCAATGACTCGTTAAATCGCAGCTAATTATTCTCGAAAGTGGCTTGTGATACATCATCGAACAACTAAGGCTATTCATAGCATATTGTATCGTTTGGTAGACAGTGGTCACTAATAAATGCAGTGGAGCAACCGCTATTTCTTATTCTATATCTTAGAATATTCAGTAGAGCAACCGCTATGTTGACTCTTTACGTTTGCACAATCCACCGCAATAATATAACCTAATCCACTGTAAAATGTTCTGCCTTGGATACGGAAGTATACGGGGTATACGGGGTATTCCCAACCTGGATCTGATAATCTTAGTTGTGTCTATTACCTTTCGCATTTCCTCTGGAAGTCTACTGAATGCAAAATAACGCAAACCTTCATGCACCGAAGTTAATCAATTACAATCCGAGTTCTGATTGGTTCCCCGTTTTGTGTTTGCTTGTGTGAATTTCACATCTACCACTGATCAGATTTGTTTTATTAACGACCCAGTGAAATGCGATACGATATTGGCTCACATGAGGTTCAGGGCATATATGCTTTAATCGCTAGTTCTTCCATTAAAAATATTCTACGTAAATGAACAGAATTATCAACGACCACAAATTTACAGGACATAAATATTGGAACACCAAGAAAAATAAATATACTTGCTAGCTGCTATCAGTTCGAGAAACAAATCAATCCGCATCTAGTTTCACTTAATATTATACTATAACTTGTCATTATTCCTGATACCTTTATATACTCATTCAAATTTGTGTCTGCTAGCAACAACAAAAAATTATTTATCGGTAAAACTTTCTTCGTCAGTAAACGATTATCCTATACTAAACAAATTTATGTTGATTCTTCTTATGCTCCTCTATCTTTTGCAGCATCAGAAATTGTACAGTCATTTACAAGATCTCCTTGTCCATTGTGCTTGAGATGTTGTACCTTAATTAACTGTCATTTTGGAGCCATAATCTGCAGGCGTTTATTAGTAATTCTTGCGTTTACTGATTCTTCTAGTGTAGTACCAATACGCATCATTCGCAAATATATCTAATTTTTTTAAAAGTTCTATCACTTCTGTTCATCGACCACAGGAGAAGAACCGTCCTATAAAATTATAATCGTATTGTATTTCGTTTTTAGTGAAGTGTTACTTGTTCAAGTTGTCACTGTAAATGTGTTTGCTTTTTTTGCAGGTCCCTCTAATATTCATAAGTTTTACCACCCGAAATAAAAATCATACACTTATTCTAATATTTTATTACTACGAATTAACTTTGGCTTGGTATACAGGTTTTAGTCTCATAGATTTCTACTTGTACAATGGATTTTAGATTTGATATTTATAGTATGTGCAGATCTTTTCGTCGTGTGTCTCTTCAGCAGAGAAGCCCACTGCAAATAATTTTACCCCACTTCAATGTTTTTTCGAACAGAAGGAGGGCCGTATCTACAAGGTAAGGATGATCAGCCACCAGTTTACGTGCTATTTGTGTATCAAATAAATTTTCGCTTATTTAATTTGTTAAGCTCGAATGTGGAGTAGCTCTTACGGAGCATTAGGGCATTCTTTCAGTATGGAAAACTGATGTGCGCACGAGCACCTTACCCTACCATCCCCTCATACAATACGCGAACGCTACGTGTGACAAACGCCAGTTCCAAATATAAAATACAAAATACGTAGCATACACCTGCTTAGCGAGATTCAACTAAGGTTTTCACCACAGATATTTCTACAACAGTTTAAGTTATCGATTTCTGTTTTCACCAAAGTTAAGACTAAAAAATTGCTCTCTAAATGATGCATAATCTCTTTTCATAGCTATATTAATTAGAGGGATATTGGTATCAACGTCGCTTTTTCAAATGTAACAATAGAAATTTCTGCTGAGACTATTGCAGTTCTAAAAGGGATGAATTCAACGATGTTGAAATTTTCAAAATTGTATTAGTAGCTTCGGAGAAATTACAACAGTTAGAACTTATAATTTAATTGTTTTGAATACGAAACCAGTTGCTATTTTATTCGGAAATTCGTGATGTTATACGGAAATGTCACGTCAGGCTGATGGAGCACTATAGCTTGAAACAGTTAAGAGAGTTTACTTATATAAGTGTAATAGTGCGGAAAAGTTTAATAATCACAGTTAGCCACACGTGGTGGAACCGATATAACTGAAAGGCAAAGGAAGTTGCAGTTAAGGATGATCCACCAGTCAACTACCGTACTAGTTATGCTGTTGTTTCTGCCAGAGCTCTAGCAGAAAAGTGCACGCAAAAGTTGATCGGATTTATAGAAGAAGAAATTGATGCACGAAACTTGTTAATTAATTAGTAAAAGTCATAAATTTAATTTCCAGATACACACGTTGCGAAGTTACATTAGCAACAGCAACAAAAAGGAAGTCAGAAAAGAATGTAGTCATAAAAACTTCCTTAAAATTCCATTAATGTCGTCAAGCGTTCGAAATGCTCACCGACTGTAGAAATACAAGTCTGCAGTTGATGATGCAAGGACTTCTAAACAGGCTGAACAAATTCCTTCAATGTCATGGCACATATTGCAACAATACTATGTTTTAAAATCCCTTTTGTCGTCGGAATTTTTGAATGGGTTTCATTATTCAGTTTATCCCAGAGAAAAATATCCATTGGTGTCAAATGAGGCGAACGTACATTCCAACTGATAAGGTCTTCCGGTCCTATCCAGCGACGAGAGAAGAGCTGCGTGAGTGCTTTCCTAGCCACTACTGAACGGTTAGCCAGGCACCTATCGTGCTGGTATCATATAAATCCACGTATTTAAAGTGGTATTTCTCCTAGGAGAGCCGGTAGCACTTCGATAAGATATTGCGCGTTTCTTTTATGCGTCAAGGTTTCTTCATTGGAGTAAGAACCGATCACATAGTTTCCAATAACCCCGCACCAAACGTTCACGCTCCTCTCCCTCTAATGTTAACTGTCTCAGCCTGTGCAGATTCTTAGCGCTCCAACAACGGGTATTTATTATGTTCATCTTTCTATGAGTTGCAATGGTAGCTTCATCGGTAAGGATAATTCTTTGAAGAAAGAACATATTGTCTTCATGTCGCATCAGAACCAAGTGAGAGAATTCCACTTGTCTTCTGCAGCCGCGATAGCTCACCTGTTGGTGAAGAGACACATGATACGGTTGGCGCCTATTTGCGCGCAAAATGCATACAACACTGGGCTGACTAATTAGAGAGGCACTTGCAATTTCTCTAGAGCTAATGTATGGATTATGAGGAACAGCAGCCAGAACATCTATTCCAGTTGCTCCGCTCTTCGCAGGCTTGTTCCTTAGTCTCCGCGTAGTATTCCAGTGTCCTTCCAATAACAACTTTTCTGCGCATTCGATGAACTCTCACTCTTGTTGGACACCATCTGTCGGGAAACCTTACGGCGTGCAACGGAACTGCTCTCTTCGTGTGCCGTCCGTATTCTCCGTAAAGAAGTAACATATCTAGCTCCTATTGGTTTGTGGAGAAAATTTATTTTTTCTGACTAAGCATCACTCGACGCAGACAGAATGAAAGCTACATTTCCTATGTCCTCCCTTTATACTGGTATTCTTTCTTACCCGACGCGACGTAATTCCTTATTTGGTTATGAACTCACGAACTTCCGCGTAAGACAGCAATCGATTTCCTGCTCAGAACAGATCAATTCCAAATTACAAATATTTAAACTCCCCGTAACCACCAATAGGATTTTGAAGACTGAAACTCCGTTGAAATCGTCTTTTAGAACTACAACAATAGCAGCAGAAATTGCTATACAATATCTCTACAGTTAATATAACTGTGAAAAGAGACGATACGTCGTGTAGTGAGTACTTGCTTACAATTCAAATAAGTGAACACACAACTGCGATCGCTTAAGCTGTTCCAGTAATGTTTAAGGTGAAAAGATCAGCATGATCACGCAGCGTATATACAGGGTGTAAAAAAGCTACACACAAAATTTTAGAATCTTTAGAAGAGTTAAAAGAAACACTCTTCTTATATGACAAAAATATCACAGGTGCACAGTATCCCCGCAAGGGATCATTGTAGGATTTGACGCTGGATTTCCCCTAGGCCAGCGTTCAACCACAAATCCATGTCTGGGAGTTGGAAAATTCTAAGACAACTCGTTTATTCCGCCATCAACATAAAAAAATCACCGTAACATAGTTTCCTACAGTACAGAATAATTATAACTAAAACGGATTTTTTAAATGTTATAATTCAGGAAACATCTCCCGTATTACAAGCTGTAAATCGACTCATTATAAGTGATTAACATATAAAATAATATATCTCCATAAAGAATAAAACTTCTGAAAATCCTTCGCAGCTACGACCGCAGCTATGTCGTTTGGGCGAATCTTATTCAGTAATTGGCTCGTAACAGGAGACAAAATTGTATTGAAAGACAGGGCGACGCCAATGAAATGATGTACCTTACCCTGACGCCATTCGTCATGAATAGTAAAGAATGAAATAAATTCGTTCTTGTTCGTAATTAGTGTTTCAGTAATTCATCTCTTATTTGCTATGCCGCATTAAACCGCATAGCTCTAAAGCGATCCCGAGGGCGTCATGTTGGTGTACAGCATGCGGTTGCCCGCATTGCGGCTTTGTCTGCTGGACAGGGCGATTCAGTTCAGGTCAGGCGGTTAACATCAGCTAAACAATGGCACCAGTAACACAATTGTTTGTACATCAGCGCAACACGTACCCACAGTTATATAAATTCTGTACTTGTTCTGATCTAGCAGAAAGTTACACTGAGTCTGCAGATCAGTATTTACGGAGTCACTCTGTGTTACCAACAACTCAAACCTAATTTTCTTCCCAATAAAAGTAAGGCACTGACGAGCGGAAATATGGCTGGGAGTAAATATACCTGTTTAGAGTCTTCAGTTAAGTAAATTGGAGAGTCATATTTTAAAACCGTAGGGTCGCGTCCAGAACTGAAGCCACTGGATGTGTAGTCAACACCGCGTTACCTCCTTTAGGTTCCAACAATTTTAATCTTATCTTCATTATTTAAGCACGTGTCTGACGCTGCAGAAATCAATGCTGGGTCTGCGTGTCAGAGTGCACAGAAACCTTTTGTACCATAAATAAATGTAACTGAATTCATTAAAGTCAGAATTTATATTCACGTGTAAGATTCAAACCAGAATGACACTTTCAGTAACCATCTTTATCTGACAGTTCTGAGACGTATGAAGAATGTTACGATGATAGGTTTTCGCGAAGGTCAACTTTCACTATACCTTATTCAACTGTACAGGGTGAAAAATTCTAGCTCGTAATTTACTGAAACTGTAAATCGTCTTGTGATGCACAAAACTTAATGACTAAGGTTGCTTCATCATTATTTGAGCCACTAGCAATCAAAAAGCTGTTTGATTTCATAATGTCAAGGAAATAACTTATGATAATCAGAGAAAAATAGATCTCTAGAAACGAATACAGTGAAATACGTACTGACTCTCAGTCTGAAATATGTCTCGTTTCAGAATTTTATAACATTCTTGGAAACAGAAAATAAGTGTGCATTTACGTTTGATACATTTTATTGTGAGATATGCGTTCGTACTGCTGGTGAAATAATTATCAGCGTTATTATCTGCACGAAATTAGAGTACCACCAGAACTGTTTGTTTGATATACTGGTCTCTCGTGACACGAACAGTCCGCAGCGAGTAATAACACAGCTAACGTTGTCGACGATTTACATGAAAGTAAGCCTTAATCGAAGAAACAAATTGATTTCTATTAGTGACACGTCTATGAGGAGACTCAGATGGAAGTAAATTATGCTTGACTTCTAAGAGCCCGAAGAAGTGTTAATGTGTAAAATATTACTGATACATACTGACTGGAAAAACAATATCTAAAATTTTCGTGCATCGTATTTTAGTCTCTGTTATCCACACTATACAGACTTTTACAAATTATGGAAACATTTTGTTTTATGTTACTATTGCGTGTAAATGCACTTAGATTATTCGGTATTTTGTCAACGGGTATCTCATTGCAAGTACAACACGGAATTTCAAAGATGAAACTAATCCACTGAAATTACATTTTGTCTTACCCATCCCATTACAAGAGTCTTACTGAAAATCAGGGCCGGCCGCGGTGGTCTAGCGGTTCTAGGCGCGCAGTCCCGAACCGCGTGGCTGCTACGGTCGCAGGTTCGAATCCTGCTTCGGGCATGGATGTGTGTGATGTCCTTAGGTTAGTTAGGTTTAAGTAGTTCTAAGTTCTAGGGGACTGATGACCACAGATGTTAAGTCCCATAGTGCTCAGAGCCACTGAAAATCAGGTAGGCTCTGTTGTTTCTCTATGAGTACATTATTGGCTCTAAGCACTATGGGACTTACCATCTGAGGTCATCAGTCCCATAGACTTAGAACTACTTAAACCTAACTAACCTAAGGACATCACACACACCCGTGCCCGAGGCAGAATTCGAACCTGCGACCGTAGCAGCAGCGCAGTTCTGGACTGAAGCACCTAGAACCGCTCGGCCACAGCGGCCAGCAGTACATTATTAAACTTTACAAAAGACGTGACTTGGCTCATAACATACCTGCATATGGTTTCAGCGTTTAATGTGTTCTACATAGTCCCCACCCACTTGAGCACAGCGCACAGAACATTCGTACAACCATGTGAAACGGTCAGGAAGGCCTTCTTTGGGATGTTGTTTAAGTTACGCGTCACATCGGCTTGAATGTCGGTTATGCCGTCAAAGCATTGGCTCTTAACGTGAATTTCTGCACTTTGTCGTTTTGTAATAGCTTCGTATTGATAACACGAAGTCTCGTCACCCCTGATAACTTTTTCTTTTAAAAAAAAGTCTACGTTGGGCATTCAGTCAAGTCGCGGCAGGCGTCTACGCGTCGTTATCTTCGTCCTGCGCACCTTGACTCAGGATTAAACTTTGTTGACATTTTTATCGTCTTAAAGCATTTTGGAGAAGGTCTCAAACACCTAATTTAATGATGTTGTTCCAGTGAAATTTGTGACACAACAACGCTGACACATCACGGCCTCACATCCACTCTGTAACAACGCCTGCTTACAGCTGACTGTCGAACTGTCGAATACTCCTCTCTTATTTACAGTCGTTAGTTCAGGCTGCCACCTTAGCTACTGCCCCGATATCGCTTACATGCCAGGAATGAAACCAATCTCCTAACATTTGGGCGGACGGTGTGTATACGTCCATCACAAACAATGCAAACTACAACGATAAATCTGACTTGTGCCTCCGAAAATACGATCCATTTGGCCCCCTAAACATGCATTTATGAGATTCTTTTTTTTTTTTTTTTTTTTTGCATCGCTTCCATAAATTACTTACTTGGATGTTGCTTCGAACAGATTACAGTGAATTTCCTGCCCCATTTTTGTTGAGTTCAATATGAATTTCGTTTCTAATCACCATAAAGTCGGCGGGAAGATAAACTTCAAACTTCCTCAGAGTAATCGCTATCCATACCGCGTGAAGCGGCTTAGTAGTAAAACAGTGCCCTCGCATTCCGAATAGGAGCTGTTTTGAAATACCCACCCGGTCATTAAGATCGAGTTTTTAAATGGTTTGCCTATAGTAAATAACACAGGTCGAATTCTAGGATGATTCCTTCGGAAAGAACACAACCGAGTTTCTTCGCCTACGTTGTCCATTCACAGCAAGTACTTAATCTCTGATGACGTAATTGTCGACGAGACATTAAATTACAATATTTCTGAGATCCTGAATCAGGTAAGGAGAATGCTGGGATGGTTTCTTTTAAAAAGACACGGCAGGTGTCTTCTCCATCCTTGTCCTCTGTGAATCTGCGCTACGTCTTCGATTACCTCGTCGACGTGGAGAAAATAAATCTTTATCTCCCTTTCTTTTACTATCCACGGATCATAGAAGCTGCACCTCGCCTAATTCTTTGTTATGACTTGCCTCTAAACGGCCATCCGGAGATTAAGTGCATAACTGACGGAACTAGGAAGTTATAACAAGCAAGCAGTCGTGAATAAACTTACAACACTCTACGTTCTTGTGAAAGTATTCAGCGTAAGAGCAATACATAAGACAGTTAAGATCAATAACGTCTTCAAAATAAAATGTTGTATGGCATTGTAGGCTGTGATATCCCACGTGGTGGGTTCAGCCACCTCTCGGCAAGGGAATTCTTCCTCCGCGCACATCAGGCCTTGCATGCGGATATGTGAGACTTGGCTCATATGTGTTGTGTAGGTGAGTGTAATGCATGCGTATATAGTGCGGTGTTAGTTTTGTGTCGTTTGATGATGATGATTATGATGACGACGAGGGTGACGAGAGAAGAAAGAGAGTGAAACTCGGCACCAGCACGTAGCCTCTCGAATAACACGAAGGGAGAAACGGAGCTTAACGTCCCAATCCGACGGATGAATCGCCATCAACAGTGTCATATACCTCCACTTCAAGAGACACTGTCGACAGGTTTGGAATTTAATCCACGACACTGGAGCAAAGCCTGTTGATCAGAAACTTGGTACTTCACCACCTATCCTTCCATTTCCAGCCAAATATTGGTAGTGTAAATTTTATCCACCACCACGATTCTAACTGGCTTACTCCCGAGTCGATCACCACCGCGCTGGCGTGCCTTAGCGACCTCAGCTACGGAGGAATCTGATAGTAATGATAGTTACAAGAGGCAAGTAGTTTATTTGTGTGTCATTCATGTTTTACGCTGCTTCTTGTTTGTTTGTTTGTTTGTTTGGTTTGGGGAGTAAAGGGACCAAACTACGAGGCCATCAGTCCCTCTTTCCACATTCAAACAGGTCTCGGGTTAAAAATAGTCCCAGTCGGGTTAAAAATAGTCCTAAAAGGAGTCTGCAAAAGTAAAAGACGTAAAACTAACTTCGAACCACACTGAAAGACAAAACGAAAGAAGCAAACAAAACAGGGAAAACGTGGATTAAAAGGAAAAGCAGTGGAAGATATTAAATTGGTTCAAATGGCTCTGAGCACTATGGGACTTAACTGCTGAGGTCATTAGTCCCCTAGAACTTAGAACTACTTAAACCTAACTAACCTAAGGACATCACACACATCCATGCACGAGGCAGGATTCGAACCTGCGACCGTAGCGGTCGCGCGGTTCCAGACTGTAGCGCCTAGAACCGCTCGGCCACACCGGCCGGCGAAGATATTAAAATAATATAGTATATGGCCTGGGCTGTTTGATCGCAAAATTAAAAAAGGATGAGCCAGCCAATCTGCAACACACCAAAATCTCCAGCCTAAAAAACGCAGTGTCATGTCCCTTGGTTGCATAGACTGAAACCGATCATCTATTAAATGGCAGGTGCAACCGTGAATGCAAATAAAGTGCGATTAATATTACAGTTACATCCTTTAATAATAAATGTGCAAATGTTTCTCTACGTCAGTATGGCTTCGTGCTCCGTGCTCCGTTCTCCGTACAAAACAAGCTAACATCCCCTCCCTCCTCTCTCTCTCTGTCTCTCTCTCTCTCTCTCTCTCTCTCTCTCTCTCTCTCTCTCTCTCTCTCTCTCAACTTAAACCGAATACAGTTTCCAAAAACAAATAAACTGTTTATTGTTACAGTGTTAACAGAAATTTCATATTAAGTTCCATAGCAAGAAGCAGAATAACTAGGATATGAACTAAATAGTAAAATTGTACCTAAGTACAAGTATCAGCTGCCTTTATCAAAACAGAGAAGGCAAGAACGAAGTATGCGGGCGCTCTTTATCAGAGACCACTTCATTAGGTAATCACTATCGTTTTCTGCAGCACACATAGCCTCATAGTCCCTAAAAGTACTGGGCGGTACGTAGAAGACACACAGCCAACTTCTTCATCTCAGGAGAACAAATCTAGACGATAATCAACCATCGATGAAGGCAAATCTTTATGAAAACGTTTTTATCGTTGAAGACATTAGTTAGTGATTGAAAAAGTTGTATTTTTAATTTGTTTATTCACTTACACAAATACACAAAACATCTCCAGAAATAACATATTTCGGTAAAAATGCGCGATGAGAAACGGAAAAGGTCGTTTGTGTTGAAATTTTGTATGATTGCTGTCAGTAGATGGCCTGAGAGGGACGAAATCAGTAGTTTCTGTAGAAATTTTGTACGATTATACCAGTGGGTAAATAATTTTAAAAAAATATGGACCGATGAATTATGTGCTTCAAAAATACACTGATTTTAATTCAGAAAACAAGAAAGGAATCTTCATCCCCAAATATTAAAATAAAGTAAGAGAATAAAATAAGATAAAAGTAATGCTGTAACATTTCTCGGCTATCGAGCAGTATGGAGTCCGAAAGAAAATCTCTAGGACTATTTCCAAGCCCTCACATACGTTTCAAGCCTTCTGTCAGACATGAAGAGTCGTCGGGTATAAATCTAAGGCAGTACTTTATCGCTTTCTACGTCATCGACCATCTCGATTTTAATCGCTGACTGAGAAGGTACAGAAAGTATGTGAAAGCAGTGCTGCTGTGCAAACAACTTTATTATTATGAATAAAATAATTTTGGGTAATGGATTACGTCATTTTAAACGACTAAAGTAACTTAATCGCCGACTTGTCTACCGACTTGCTGCGGTCCTTTTCAGAGCAGTTTATTTGCTTTAATAGTTTACAATGATGCGACCCAGTATCCAAAATTATTGTTTTCAAAATGACACCGGCCGTGGAAGCCTACAAACTTGTAACTTTACTACACCCAAGTCAATTAACAATCAAATCAGAAATATCTACATTGAGTTTGTACACAGGGGAGCATGTAGAAGCTGAATATAAATATTTCAAATAACGCAGAACAGTTGCCTTAGGTGAGCTATAAATCCATATTGGTAGTTGGCAGAATTTCCTGCAGAACGAAAGGAGGAGAAGACACCCATACATGAATGCGCATGCGATGTTCAATGAATGAGACGCATTACACCTAGTTACCACAGAATTTGGAAATATCGGCGCAACAGAAGTTTCAGTCTGATGCAAGTGCGCAGTATCAAGCTCAGTAACTAATGAAGATCATTCAGTTGCAAGTGCAATAATTGATAAAGTACAATGACATTTTATTCCAGTACAAGCAGATCAATTTGTCATAAGTATACAATACACTCTTAATAATGCTTTAACATTAAAGAGTAGTATGTTCTAGGATCTTATGGGGATATGTAAGCGGAAGACAGTTCATTACCACTGAGAACAACAGTGAAATCTTACATTTATGTTTATAATACATATCTCACATAGGACTTTTGATAATTGAAAAACAGATAAAATAGCTGAACATTGAGTGTTGTGATCTATGTAAAGAAAGAAAACACTTTGGCTGAATCTGAGACAAAAGGCATTTTGGTGATATAATGCATTCGCACTGCAAAAGGACGCCAATCATCTCCGGTCGTCCATAACGACAGAGGTTTCCCAGAACCTTCTCCGCCAATCCAAGCGAATTTCAGAAACGTTCCTTTAACGGGCATGAGGCCGTCCAATGATTTTGAGAATTAAGGTACAGTTTAGTTTATAACGACTTATCCATTGACAAAGTATTAGAATTTTAAACGGCATAAATAGATATTTCATCTGGAAATGGAAAGCCATTTCCATAACCTCAGTGTATATCTGAAAAGGCATGAAAAATGCGATAAACGCCCCATTGATATCGAGATTACTAGACACGGATCTCAGAGAGAGGTGCCAGCACATTGACGTGGGCTGCGAGGCTTGCTCGGATAGCTCAGCTCGAAGACTATTGCTTGTGGCAGGCAAAGATCCCAGTGGGGAGCTCGGTCCAGAGCGCAGTTTTAATCTGTCAGGAATGTTTCATTACAGCGCACACTCCGTTGCAGAGCAGAAGGTTCATTCCGGAAACACCCTCGAGCCTGCGGCTAAGCCATTCCCCGACATGTCCTCCTGCCAGGGACGCTAGTTCAGCAAGGAATGCGGCTGAGCCTCCGCGGCTCAGAGAAAGTAAGGTATATCTCGTGGCAAACTAAAGTTCTTAGTGGGACCATGGAATGCCATTGAATGGGTCAGATGATAGAGTGTTTCTTATGACTATCAGGAGAGAGAATGGCGAGGGAGGTGAGACATTTGGCTGAGCTTTTTTTCGGCACACAGACTTAATCTATAAGGAAGTTTCGATCAAATCCTTTAGCATAACAAAGTTCGAAGAAACGTTTCCTATTTCCGTAAACTTCTCAGTACTTCTGTTGCTCATAGCTTCTTCGAAAAATGGCCCTGAGCACTATGGGACTTAACATCTGAGGTCATCAGTCCCCTAGAACTTAGAACTACTTAAACCTAACTAACCTAAGGACATCACACACATCCATGCCCGAGGCAGGATTCGAACCTGCGACCGTAGCGGTCGCGCGGTTCCAGACTGAAGCGCCTAGCTGCTTCGTCTTTGTTTGATTTATACTAGAATTTTATATTACAACATAGAAAGCAAGTGACGTTTCCTAAGTATATTTTTCTATCAGGTTCATCGATGGTGAAAGACGTGGTAGGTCATTACATAACACGGCAGATTTATTTTCGCAAAGGATAATATCATACACAATTCTCATTGTTATTACACAGATTCTTGTATATGTTCTCTGGTGACTGGGCCTATACTGATGACTATGTAAACTTACCTTGATAGAGGCTTTGTAGGAGGATTTCCACCCATTCCGTTGTAGTCTAAAAAAAATGGTTCAAATGGCTCTGAGCACTATGGGACTCAACTGCTGAGGTCATAAGTCCCCTAGAACTTAGAACTACTTAAACCTAACTAACCTAAGGACAACACACACATCCATGCCCGAGGCAGGATTCGAACCTGCGACCGTAGTGGTCGCGCGGTACCAGACTGTAGCTCCAGAACCGCTCGGCCACCAGCGGCCGGCGTTGTAGTCTCTTACTACTATTATTTATTAACTGCCGACCAGCTTTATACTGAGCAATATTCTTGGATGAGCCGCGCAAATTTTTGTAAACTATCTCCCTGGTGGATGACTTAATTTTATTAGTATCCTACCAGTGAACTGCAATCTCCCTCCTGTTGTACCTATGACTGAGCCTATTTGGTCATTTCATTTTATAGCTCCATAAAGGTATTTGTACGAGTTGCTGATTCCAGCTATGAGTCATCCATAGGATATTGTGTTTACGCGTATTGGGAAGTACACAGTTACACACTTTTGACGTTTATAGCATGTTGCCAATCTTTCTACAGCTTTGAAATCAAGATGTGTTTACAAATTTTACAGGTTTTCTTGGCAATTACTTCATTACAGATAACTCCATCATCTGAAAAAAAAAGTTATTAATAATATTGCCCTCCAGGTCATTAATACACAAACTAAACATCAAGGGGCCCAAACACTTGCATGGGGGACGCCTGAGGTTACTTCTACATCCGTCGACCGCTTTCTATCCAAGGTAACTTGCTGAGAGCTCCACACAGATCAATCTTCAGTATAGTCCAATATTTTCATTGATATCCCTAAGATTATAACTTCATTAATAAGCACTGCTGTGGTACAGAGTGCACGGCTTTTCAGAAAAAGAGAAATATTGCATCTGCATAAATGCCTTGATCGTTAGTTCCTAGATATCATTTTAAAAATGCGCGAATTCTATTCCGCATGATCGATGTTTTCGGAAACCGTGATTTTTGGCGTGGAGGTGATCATTTTCTTCGAAACACTTTGGAACGGTTAAGGTCAGATTTTTCAAGACTGTCAATTGATGCCAGTGGTATAGATCTATATTTCTCCTACCTTCCTTGTAGACAGATTTGACCTGTACTTTCTTCCAATCACACGGCACAGTTTTTATTTAGGAGGGATCTGTAGTATTTTATGGTTCATGGATAAATATACAGGGTGACTATCATTAAAGTTACACTTTCAAACTGCTGTAGAAATAACACCTCTGGTCAGAATCAAGTCAAATTTCAATGGAATATTATCGGAGAAGGGGGGAAACGGATGGCAGAAGAAAAATAAATAGTTACAAAATGTAGCAATAGATGGCACTGTAAGCAACATAATTTAATAGTGGTCGATTACAAATGACAAATGACTCATACAACAATGTCTAAGGTATATGTTTGACGTTAAACAACCTGTGCTACTCAGTGTGCATGGGTGTACAGGTGTGATACGGTTAGTTACGTAAGCCCATCCACCACGGCAAGGTCATATCACAGCGAATGGGCAAAATCGGTTTTTAATTGTCCTGAGGCCAAAAATCGCATAAAAAGCATCACTCACATCGGCTTTTATTGTACTGAGGCCAAAATCTGCATAAAAACCGTCAATCACATCGGTTTTTAACTGTCCTGAGGCCAAAAACAGCATAAAAAGCATCAATCAAAATGAAATCGGATTATTATTTTCCATGTGACTGGTGCAAAACATCTTCAATATGCTGTCCGCCGTTTTCTGCAACAAGTTGAAACCGAGAAACAGGATGTTTCACAACTGATCGAAGTGTTTCCGGGGACACGATCAGAATGTGTTGCGCAATGCGTCCCTTCAATGCAGCTAAGTTTGCAATCGGCACTATCTTTCAGATAGCCCCACAGACAGAAGTCACACGGATTAAGATCAGATGATCGGGATGGTCAGGCTGTAGGGAAATGGCGGCTGATAATTCCAGCATTTCCGAAATGGCGCTTCAACAGCTGCTTAACTGGATTTGCAACGTGCGAAGGTGCGCCATCTTGCATAAAAATGATCCCATCCACACATCCACGCTGTTGGAGGTCTGAAATGACGTGGTTGCGCAAAAGACACTCTTAGCGCTTACCAGTGACGATACAAGTAACAGAACCGGAAGCACCTGTCTCTTCGAAAATATATGTTCCTATGATAAATTATGCCGTAAAACCACACCACACAGTGACCTTTTCAGGATGAAGTGGTACTGTTTGATTTGCGTGTGGATTTTCCGTTGCCCACATCCGAAACTTCTGTGTACTGACATATCACACCGGCCACTGTGGCCGAGCTGTTCTAGGCGCTTCAGTCTGGAACCGCGCGACCGCTACGGTCGCAGGTTCGAATTCTGCCTCGGGCATGGATGTGTGTGATGTCTTTCGGTTAGTTAGGTTTAAGTAGTTCTAAGTTCTAGGGGACTCATGACATCAGATGTCAAGTCCCATAGTGCTCAGAGCCATTTGAACCATTTCAACATATCCTGTCAGTTGGAAGTGGGCTTCATCTGTCCACAAAATCTTTCTCGGCCAGTCATTGTCCATTTCTAAGCCAGCAAGAAATTATAAAGCAAAAGTCTCTCTTGCTGGCAGGTCAACAGGAAGCAAATCATGCACATAGATAATTTTGAATGAATAGCAAAGAAGGACGGAAAATTGGAAATTTTATGGTGAGGTCTTACGGGACCAAACTGCTGAGGTCATCGGTCCCTAAGCTTACGCACTACTTAATCTAACTTAAACTAACTTACGCTAACGACAACACACACACCCATACCCGAGGGAGGACTCGAACCTCCGATGAGGGGATCTGCTCGGACCGTGACAAGGTGCCTCAGACCGCGCGGCTACCCCGTGCGGCTAAAGAAGCATGTTCCGTAGGATTTTACGCACCGTGCTCGCGGGTATGTCCAATTTTCGGGCAATTCTCCGTGCACTACACTTTTGCACAAGACCTCTTGTTTCCTCCTGCACTACTATGGCCATTGCTTGCTCTGACGTCGAATCAATTCGTTTTCTTCCTCTACCAGGATGCACACCAAAAGAACACGTCTTTTCGAATTTCCGAATCATTTTCTCCAGACCCACGGCAGTCATCGGACCAACTCCTTTTTTCAACTTCTGCAGAGTGACGTGTGAACAGTCATCATTCTAGTAATACAGCTTTACAAGCAGAGCACGATCCTGCATTGAGACAGTCATGGCGAACATCGCAGACGCGAAAGGAGGAAAATCCGTGTACCCGTCGTGTTTATACCATCTTCAATGGGTCGTGCCCATGACAGGTGTTTTCCTTTACGTATTCTGGCACATAAAGCGCCATCAGCTGATCAAATTTCACAGTATTCTTTTTCTTCTACCATACGTTTCACCCTTCTCTGATAATATTCCGTTCCAATTTGACGTCATTCTGACCACTGGTGTTATTTCTACAGCATTTTGAAAGTATAACTTTAATTATAATCACCCTGTATTTCAATTTCATTTCTCATTTTCTATGAACTGATGTTGTAGTAAGAATAATGTGGCCTTACGCACTTATTTTCTTTTTATACACACCGTCAAAATGCTATACTCCACAGTTGGATTCTTCTACCGGTAAATGCCAGTGACACACCCTAGAAACATAATCGAATGTTTCTAGAAAGTTCATATACACAAGTGATTGATAAATTACAAGCACCAAGAAGATGCCTGATTGAAAATAACTTTATACCACAGATTAATACAAGGTGATAGGCAAATCTTTAGGATCACAGGCGTGTGCGTGACCTATCCCTCACAAAATATGGTTTGAGTCTTCCACACGTAGCAAAAAGAGTCTGTAAATGCTGTGCCATTGAATCAGACCGGGGGTTAATTTGTTCCTTGAGGGAATCTTCCTGCGCGAGTTTTATAGGTGAGTACACAGAACATAAACAGGGTGTTACAAAAAGGCACGGCGAAACTTTCAGGAAACATTCCTCACACACAAATGAAGAAAAGATTTTATGTGGACATGTGTCCGGAAACGCTTAATTTCCATGTTAGAGCTCATTTTAGTTTCGTCATATGTACTGTACTTCCTCCATTAACCGCCAGTTGGCCCAATTGAAGGATGGTAATGTTGAATTCGGTGCTTGTGTTGACATGCGACTCATTTCTCTACAGTACTAGCATCAACCACATCAGTACGTAGCGTCAACAGGTTAGTGTTTATCACGAACGTGGTTTTGCAGTTAGTGCAATGTTTACAAATGCGGAGTTGGCAGATGCCCATTTGATGTATGGATTAGCACGGGGCAATAGCCGTGGCGCGGTACGTTTGTATCGAGACAGATTTCCAGAACGAAGGTGTCCCGACAGGAAGACGTTCGAAGCAATTGATCGGCGTCTTAGGGAGCACGGAACATTCCAGCCTATAGCTCGCGACTGGGGAAGACCTAGAACGACGAGGACAACTGCAATGGACGAGGCAATTCTTCGTGCAGTTGACGATAACCCTAATGTCAGCGTCAGAGAAGTTGCTGCTGTACAAGGTAACGTTGACCACGTCACTGTATGGAGAGTGCTACTGGAGAACCAGTTATTTCCGTACCATGTACGGCGTGTGCAGGAACTATCAGCAGCTAATTGGCCTCCACGAGTACACTTCTGCGAATGGTTCATCCAACAATGTGTCAATCCTCATTTCAGTGCAAATGTTCTCTTTACGGATGAGGCTTCATTCCAACGTGATCATATTGTAAATTTTCACAATCAACATGTGTGGGCTGACGAGAATCCGCACGCAATTGTGCAATCACGTCATCAACACAGATTTTCTGTGAACGTTTGGGCAGGCATTGTTGGTGATGTCTTGATTGGGCCCCATGTTCTTCCACCTACGCTCAATGGAGCAAGTTATCATGATTTCATACGGGATACTCTACCTGTGCTGCTAGGACATGTGCCTTTACAAGTACGACACAACATGTGGTTCATGCACGATGGAGCTCCTGCACGTTTCAGTCGAAGTGTTCGTACACTTGTCAACAACAGATTCGGTGACCGATGGATTGGTAGAGGCGGACCAATTCCATGGCCTCCACGCTCTCCTGACCTCAACCCTCTTGACTTTCATTTATGGGGGCATTTAAAAGCTCTTGTCTACGCAACCCCGGTACCAAATGTAGAGACTCTTCGTGCTCGTATTGTAGACGGCTGTGATACAATACGCCATTCTCCAGGGCTGCATCAGCGCATCAGGGATTCCATGCGACGGAGGGTGGATGCATGTATCCTCACTAACGGAGGACGTTTTGAACATTTCCTGTAACAAAGTGTTTGAAGTCACGCTGGTACGTTCTGTTGCTGTGTGTTTCCATTCCATGATTAATGTGATTTGAAGAGAAGTAATAAAATAAGCTCTAACATGAAAAGTAAGCGTTTCCGGACACATGTCCACATAACATATTTTCTTTCTTTGTGTGTGAGGAATGTTTCCTGAAAGTTTGGCCGTACCTTTTTGTAACACCCTGAGTAGTTTCGACTAACCTTAGGCTACAGGTGTTCCATTGGAGATGCGACGGACAGACGGGAAAACCACTGAAGCAGAGGGAACTGTTCTTGTTCGCCGAAAATTTGCACATTCGTCGTCATGTACACAGTTTTAAACATGCGATGCTAGCATCTTCTTCTGCGTTTATGAGGAAACCAATACTAAGGGGTGAGACTCCCATCGCCACATACGCTACGGTCCGTCTCTCGGACTACCAGGTCCAGTATCGGCCTCGGAAGCATTTCAGGAAAAATCATTGGGCAACTTAGGACTTCACTCTGGCGGTCAGTCAATGAAACCACATTTCACCAGCAGTAATACAGATGTAGTTCGTTACCAATAAAAATAGTGGGTGACAAAATGAAATAATGGACGACCAGTACAGTGGGTGATCTACTGCCTCATGGAGTTTCGAGGCTGGCACTAAAAAGAAACCTGGCAGTTATGACCTTCAATGTCATGCCTAATATCCTTGAAAATGTAATATACTGATGAACAAAACTACTAATACTCCATTGGTCATGCACTACTCATCAGCACCAACCAGAGGTAAAGATGCTGGAGTTGTTCGGGATAGGCATCGTTCAACTTCCTGTTCGGATGTCCCGATTCAAGTTGTCCATGGTTTTCCTAAAGTACTTGCACTGAATTTTGGTTTGGTTACTCCAAAGAAATCATGGTCATCCAACTGACACTTTCATTCTGCAGTACATTTTAGCACTTGAACGTAGTAATGATTCTTAACTGTGCTATCTTGGCGAAGAGGTGTATGAAAGACTATCCCCTACGTGACACAATTCTTTTCCTTTTCTTTGATCGTTTTGATAAAGCAGTCTTCCACTGACTAAATAGTTGCTTGGCTTCTGAGTCATACTTGTAACACCATGTCTCCTTCCCTGTAACAAAGTTGGAATCGATTTTTAACTGTCCTTTCGACTCCAGACTCACAATGACACTGGCCGCTCTGTGTTCGTAGCAAAGTACATGCGCAACGAACTGCACTACTACGTATTTCAAATTTAAATTTTTAGAGAAAACGTAATTATATAAACGAAAGGATATTCTAGTAACTTTTTAAAATTCATCATTTCTTCTGTTCAAGTCAAAGATTACTGCATCCTGAAATTTTTGAATGTTCCCTCTCGTTCAAAATTTTGGAACGTTTCGACTGAGGGACTTGCAAAATGAGAAAACCACTCTTAAAATCGTGCCTGACCCATCACTTCTTTCCCGTACACCTGCAGAATCATATGCGCTATTTCTGCTCGTTATTTCGCTGACAGGAAGCATGATTTGATGTTAACAAATTATTCTGAAATATCTGCATCGGAAAATTACCGAACATAGTCAACAAAAACAACGACTCTGACCTAACCGACGCTTCTCCAAGGATTACGGTTATTCATCTGACTGAAAACAGCGTGTGGTTGACACACCCAGTGAGAGAACCTATCGACTTTACCCCGCTGGGCATTAGAAAAAGAATTCTCAGTGCCTTAGTTTCCATCTTCACGTGTTTCCGTTAGCGATGTACACACAGGTGACGAAAGACGTGGGACAGCGGTATTCACGTATACAGACGGCTGTAGTGTCACGTAGACAATGCATAAGAGGGTAGTGAAGTGGCGGAGTGGTCATTCGTACTCATATGATTTATGTGAAACGGTTTCCGACGTGATTATGGCCGAGCGACAGGTATTAGAAGACTTTGAAAACAGAATGGGTCCGCATCTCGTGGTCGTGCGGTAGTGTTCTCGCTTCCCACGCCCGGGTTCCCGGGTTCGATTCCCGGCGGGGTCAGGGATTTTCTCTGCCTCGTGATGACTGGGTGTTGTGTGATGTCCTTAGGCTAGTTAGGTTTAAGTAGTTCTAAGTTCTAGGGGACTGATGACCATAGATGTTAAGTCCCATAGTGCTCAGAGCCATTTGAACCATTTGAAAACAGAATGGTAGTTGGAGCTAGACGCATGGGACATTCCATTTCGTATATCGTTAGGGAATTCAATATTCCGAGAATCACACTGTCAAGAGCATGCCGAGAATACCACATTACAAGATTACCTCTCACCACGAACAACGAAGTGACTGGCGGCTTTAACTTAACGACCGAGAGAAGTGGCTTTTGAGAAGAGTTGTCAGTGCTGACAGACAAGCAACACTGGGTGAAATAACCACAGAAATCGACGTGGGACGTACGACGAACATATCCGTTAGGACAGTGCTGCGAAATTTGGCGGTGTCTTTGCTGACAGCACGACATCGCCTGCAGCGCCCGTCTTTGGACTCGTGATCATATCGATTGGACTCTAAACGACTGGAAAATAATGACGTGGTCAGATGAGTCCCGGTTTCAGATGGTAAGAGCTCATGGTAAGGTTCTAGTGTGGCGCAGACCTCACGAAGCCGTGGATCCAAGCTGTCAGCAAGACGCTGTGCAAGCTGGTGGTGGCTCCCTAATGATGTGCGTCATATTTACATGGAATGGTCTCGGCCCTCTGGTCCATCTGAACCGACAATTGACTGGAAATAGTTATGTTCGGCTACCTGCAGACCATTTGCAGCCATTCATGGACTTCATGTTACCAAACAACGATGGAATATTTGTGGATAACAATGCGCCATGTCAGCAGGCCACATTTGTTCGCTATTGGTTTGAAGAACATTCTGGACAGTTTGAGGGAGTGATTTGGCCATCCATATCCCATCGAACATTTATGGGACATAAGTCAGAGGTCATTTGGTGCACAAAATCCTGCAACGTAACACTTTCGCAGTTATGGAGGGCTGTAGAGACAGAATGGTTCAGTTTTTCTGGAGAGGGCTTCCAACGACTTATTGAATCTATGCCACGTCGAGTTGCTACACTGCCATCTCATAGTATGTAATCTTTACTTCACGGTGACTGTTTAAATCATTATGAAGATTTCTCGGATTTTTCCAAAATAACGATTTGTGAATATCCGTCTAATTGTAAATACACAATTCGCAAACCACAGCATATGGCATGGCTGTGATATGGAGGAGGAGATTAGTGTTTAACGTCCCGTCGACAACGAGGTCATTAGAGACGGAGCGCAAGCTCGGGTGAGGAAAGGATGGGGAAGGAAATCGGCCGTGCCCTTTCAGATGAACCATCCCGGCATTTGCCTGAAGCGATTTAGCGAAATCACGGAAAACCTAAATCACGATGGCCGGAGACGGGATTGAACCGTCGCCCCCCCCCAAATGCGAGTCCAGTGTGGCGGTGATATGCCTTTTCATAAAAGTAACCGTTCCCTGTGCTGTTAATATCCTATAGTGTCACTGAGAGCGAGTCTACGCCTTCTTACGACTATGAAACTGATCTCTGAGTGTCTCAGTTAAATTATCATGTGGGCAATACCGACATGTTACATCCTCGGCGAGCGTCTGTCAGTTTCTTCAGCATTTCTCATCGGCCTAGCCTGACATAACAAGGACCACAAACACTTGAGCTGCCGTCTAAAATAGCTCTCACTAGTCCTTTTGTGCATTTTCCATCGCGGAATTACTGCTCTCTCCCTGATTGTTCACTCCAAATGGAAGTCTTACATTGGCCTTCCTAGCTATACCAACACCGACTCAAAGGAAGGCGTCGGCGCTTGTTCGTGACGTCACGTCAGCTAGGCACGGCGAACGCCAGGTTTGTTGCAGGCATACTCATAATGTTGGTGTCTCCCTCTCTGACACAGGAAAATGTGAAACTATTGGCGGTAGTTGACCAACACACATTGTTCTGAGAGATTTCTGCAGTCAATTAATTGTGCAATTCATTACACTTCTTAACAAATAGTGCACTCCTGAACTTAAATTTCCACCTGTTTTAAGGATTGACATACAAAAACAACTTCATGGTCCAGCAGCAACAGAAATCGTGCTTCTTTACCTTATTTGTAAATCAGAGGAAGTTACGTTTGTACTGGGTTGCTTTTACAAGAAACTGTGAACATATTGATGCTCTTCTTTAGGTATCTTGGTTGACTATGGGATGAGGAGCATCGAATGTTAATGAAATATCTTGCGATTGTACACGTTGTGAGAGGGGGTGGGGGACAGAAGAAGAGGCAGAAGAGAGATAATTGTTTTATCAAATAAATTTTTTTATCTTATAAAGTTTCTCCTTTCAGTTGCAAGAGGGGAATATTTATCTTTTCTAATGTGCATGCTTAAAAAAGTTTAAGCTCAGCAGTATTTTCGATGTATGAAGCTATTTTGTTTCCTGTTTAGAATTCCTTTCGTTGAAAGCGACTGTAAGCTAATGATTGGCAACAGTTTGACATTTACGCATGTAAATTAGTTCACATTTCCAGTGACGATGTCAAACGAAAATAATTAAATAAATAAAAGAAACGAGTTACTTGTAAGGGGGTTGGGGTAAGTTTCGATAACAAAATGGATCAAGTAAATATAGTTACTTGAATGTAAAATTTCCGAAGCTTGCAAAGGGGCAAAGCATCTTCTCACATTGATCTACGTTTGCTTCGACAGGATTCAGCAATACAGAACTATGATCTTCATTTGTAGGTTTACGATAGTAAGAAAATCATTCATCTAAATAAAACTGCAGAATTAAAAACAATACCAAACATTTTGTCCAAAAATAAGCACGCCCAGGCGTTTCTGCCTGCAACAGACCTGGCGTTCGCCGTGCCTAGCTGACGTGACGTCACCAACAAGCGCTGAGGCCTTCCTTCCTTTGAGTCGGTGTTGGCTATACACATGTCCTTTGTCACTGAAACGCAACAAGCAGTTAATTTTTATCGTTCAGTTTCTCCATATTTCTTCTAAAGTGATAGTGTAACGCTCTCAGTTTTCCAGAACGTTCTCTGAAAGATATGTATAATCCAAAGGGGTTTTGGCTAACTGTGACTGCTTTACTTTGTTGGTATGTATCCATAATGCAATTTACGACGAGTTAAGGTCTGACGACAACTCTTCCGCTTCGGCCACATTTGATCTAAGTGTTCTCAGTCTACATTTTTAATAGAGTGGTAGTGGTTATCTAATAAAAATACACTCTTGGCTATTTAGACCCTCATTTTTTACTTTTGTGGGCATACCCTCTGTTTTAGTATCTTCTTCTTCTTCTTCTTCTTCTTCTACTTTCAAGAGGCGGAGCCATGTCTCCACAGTTAGACCTTCCTCTCTTCAACAGTCCTCTTCATCTTCGTGTATGAAGAATATTGCACCTCACTAATCATAATTTTATTTATTAGATAAGGTGTTTTCCGTCGTCCCCTTGTTTCATTCCCTACTGTCTTGCCTTCGAAAATGTTTTGGAAAAGAATATATTATCTAATTAAGTGCGCAGTGAGCTTTGTTTTCCCTTGGCGTATTGATTTCAGAAGTTCTTTCTTCTCTCCCGCTTCTTGTAGGGGCATCTCATTCATTTTTCTCTCAGCCCAGCTAGTTCTTGTAATTCTCTCCCAGAAATACTTTTTCACAGTTTCGAGGCGAGCTTTGTCCAGCTTTGGTAACATCCCAATTCTACATCCGCATGTCACAGCACCTCATACAAATGTCTTTACAAATCTTTCCATTGGTTTCTTACTGAGGAAGTTGATATGCTTGTTCAGCAGAACGTTTTTCTTATCGTGTCCAGTGTTATTATTCTCTTGATTTCCATGTGGCATCTATTGTTTTCCTCCAAATTGCAAAGGAGATAGAGATATTCGATTATTTCGTTGAGTTGTTCACCGCCTATTCTTATGTCAATCTTGCCTCCACCTCCTATGTTGTCTACAACCACAAATTTTGTCCTCTCAGTATTTATTTTTAGCTTTATTTTGTTATCTCTTGATTTACAAACTTAAGCATTTTTTTAGCTCCTTCTCTGAGTCTGCCACTACGACAATGTCATCTACAAATTTGATGCAGTGAATATGTATACCATTAATTTTTATTAAAGTCTTTCATTGTTGTTACTGCTTCCTCGATGAACATATTAAACTAGGAAGATGCTAAAAGGCACCACTGTCCCAAGCTTTTCTGAGTTTTGTCTCTTTCTTGTTACTATTAATATCCAGTTTAGGATTTTCATTTTTGAATATGCTACAAATTAGTCACCAATCTTCCAGACAAGTCCTACTTTACGCATTGCATTAAATGATAACTTACAGTCATCATACCAAATGCCTTTCCTCGGCCAGTAAATGTTATATATGTTTTTCTGTTTAACTCTAATATCCTTTCCAAAATATGTCGTAGTGCCAATATTGCTTCCCTCTTTCCTCTTCCTGATCTGGAGCCAAACTGGTCATTGGCTAAGTTCAGTCTGTTTTCTGTTTAATCCTCTCTGTAACTACCAACACAAATAGTTTTTTCGCATGTGGCGGAAGGTCTAGTGTTCTAAAATCTATGAAATTCTTGCATTCGCCCTCTTGGGTAATGCAATAGTTCTAGTTCTTGTGAAGTCAGGTAGTATGATTATTTTAGCACCATGCTAGATAATTTTTATTCTGTAACTCTACCGATAAAGTCGGCTGCGTATGTAGCCCATCGGTCTATAAATGGGCTTCCGAACTCATTGTTCGATACAGTTCTCTCAGAAAGCATTCAATACTATTTATACTATATAACTAGCGTCTGGCGTCGTACGTCTTCCTCTTGTGGTGTTTCCTGTTTCTATGCCACTTTTGCATAATTAATGCAATCTATGCTAAATGAAAATGTGGTCAGTGCAAAAATGTTGTGACATGCATCGGTATGCGAATACCATTTGACGATTCCTCAAATGCCGAAACAAACTGTAGTGGATGTTAATAAACTTTTAATGTTTAGGCCACGATGAACAATGCTTTTAACCTTCAGTAAATTACAAGCAGCTGTGAAGCCAAACCTAAGAAAATGGCTATCGTAGAATAGCAGTTTAGACAGATTAGTTTGATAGTAATCAGCTATTCTTTCAGAACTTCACTAACATTTATAAGAACTAGCATGTGTTGTACGCCATCAATCATCAGAGAGAGATGTTCAAAATTTGTTCCCATTTCCTAGAGCTACTGGAGCCTGCGTGAAGAGATATTTGTATCGAGCAAGACGACTCACATCGCAATAAAGCAGAAGCTCTTTCGCCGAACTAGACCGCCCACCTCATCTGCAGAATACATCGCTGTCGTCAATATGGCGGAAATACAGGACAGGACGACACGGAGAAAAATGAATCTTGCGTCTGGCGAGTTTATTTGACGCAATAAAGCTCCACTGCTGCCTATGACATCGAATACTGCCGAAGACAGCTCGTTCACAAAGCTTCTGGAGCGGAAAATATGTAGCAATATCGCCGCGACAGGCAGGTGTCGCCTTGTGTATGACAACAGCGAACCTGCAAGCAACTCTCCACGCTTCCATTTATTTGTTCGACATAAGGTTTGGAAGCTTTAACGCTTTAGAAAAGACGTAGCCTCTAGCTCAAATCGGTACTGACGGAGACACTCCACTACCTGACATGTGGATACCTGACACCCACATACACACACACACACACACACACACACACACACACACACACACACACACACACACTATGTTCCCAGAAGTTCTATGCTTCTGCATTTAAATGACTGGACTCATATTCAGGAACATGGGGTTAATTGACTGGACCCATTTCCACGATGAACGTGAGTCTCATATACGTTCGGCAATCTTATTTACAGATCCCATGATTTTCCTAGATTAATTCACGCGAAAGCTTGGACGATTCGTTCAGTAAAGCCACAGGAATGTTCCTTCCTACATCCTCGTCCAACTCATGCCAATGTCTCACTGCTAACGGCGTCGACAGCGACCAGAATTTGCCGACAACACACATTAATTCAACCTGAGCGAACCGCACGCTTTTGACGCCAAGCTGATATGGTAATCAATAATTATGAAAAAATAAAAAGAAGCGATAACCTTTAGAGTCTTCCACTGAGAATAGTAGTTGTGCTGACCTTTATCTATGCTCATTTGGATCGGAAATCAAGCTATATGTGCTGATCGTAACAAAGAACTCTGCATCTCTCAAAACAATTATCGTGCTAGAATTCGATCACAGTCATTCACTCATAAAAAAGTTGACGATCATCACGTCTGTCTGAATTCATTACGCTGAAATGGCATCATTTCCAACCGACGGATGCCTCCGATGTTATTTTAACAAGCGAAAGAAGACAAGAAGCAATAAACTGAATGTTTAATCAAACGCAAATCTAAATCAGACGTTCAAACTGTTCAAAACACCTTCTAAGGTATTCTACGAATAAATGTTTTTGATACAGAGCTTCACTTCTGAGGATTATTTCTTTTATGACTGAGAAAACAGCCGATTATTAGAAATTTCTGCTTATTAACACAAATTGAGAACCAGCTAAATATTTTGTGAGGCATATCCATTTGCGAATTCTCGAAGTGTTTTCAGTCCTACTATACTTAATTCCATCTATGTCACCGTTTCCTTTATTAAGTGCTTCCAGTGCCAGTTGATTAATTCTCCATCTTCATGCATTTTAATGTGGTCACTTATATTCAATCTCTGGCATCCGCTGCGTTTCTATAACTAACAGTCAATATGTCCGTAGTCTACCATTTGAATGGGAAGATGCTGTCGGCGAAGCAAAATTGGGGGCATGTGGCTTATACTTTATAATAAGATTGTAACTGCTTATATTAAGTCCTGAAGAGCGAAGATTAGGCCTCCTAATCTGGTAGTATTTATTAAATAACATAGTGAGAAAAGTGAAATTTTATGAATTGAATGTTTTGGGTATGTATATATAGTTCACTGAACACTGACACTGTATGACAGGATGGCGTAAGACACTGCAGTGGTATTCCACATCGTCGGAAATGACACGACCGTAATCAGCTGCAAGAATGTCCAAAACGTACTCCATAAACTTGAGTAGTTTGTTGTAGAAGAAACAGTCCAAGCCGCGGTAGTGGTAGCGGTAGTAGTAGCAGTAGTGGTAGTAGTAGTTGTACTGCTCTGATGGAACAAAGCCGGCCGGAGTGGCCGAGCGGTTAAAGGCGCTACAGTCGCAGGTTCGAATCCTGCCTCGGGCATAGATGTGTGTGATGTCCTTAGGTTAGTTAGGTTTAAGTAGTTCTAAGCTCTAGGGGACTTATGACCACAGCAGTTGAGTCCCATAGTGCTCAGAGCCATTTGAACGATTTTTTTTTATTTTTTTTTTTTATGGAACAAAAATCACACCACCAAGAAGGAGCTGTGCGACATATACAAAAGTTAGTTGGCGTGTTTCTACATCTATTCATATTTCACACCAGTCGTATAAGAGTGGAACTAGTAGCACCACTATGAGGATGAAAATTAGGTTTGCTCTATGAACACGCTGCAACAGCCATGACCGTTAGTCACCCTTGAGATTGGACGTGGTGAGTTCGTGTTAGTCAAGAATGCTTTTAAGGCGACAAACTGAAGAAGTAGTTGTTGTTTTAATCATATAATACGTTAGTATCCTTTAACTAGAGTATTGCATGTTTTGTTGAAATTGTAGGGGAATGGGGCGTAGCTACAGAGCTTGGATTCATTTGATCATTTCCGTAATCAAACACAAGGTGTTACTGGCATTCAGTTATTTCGTCAAGATCTCACAAGACAGGTCTATACAGGCAGCATCTTAGAGATAACGTTATTTCACAGCATTTCAGTGAAGCAAATGGCCTCGAGTAGTCGGACTGACTGTGGGTGGAAACCTACGTGTTGGCTGTGAAACCATACTGTGTCAGAGAGTTGTTCTCTGAATTGTTTTTTCTGGTTTCAGTGAAAACAACAGCGCAAAAGTTTCAAGATTTATTCCAGAACTCTGATCTACAATATGGTGACCAGGAGCTAAACACTACGACCACTCTTACATTCACTTGTCAAATCCGATGAGGAAATGTGTGTCCATGACTGAGGTTGGAGCCATTTACCACCGCTTTCTGAAAAAACTAAAGCAGTCGTGCATATCAGTTTTACTGAAGAGTGTTCCCACTTTCTTACAAGATTATTGCAGTCTTCCGTATTGGCTTTGTGGTAGTAGTATGCGGGTCAGATCAGAGCTCTCTTACTGAATTCTTCGAGCTTACCCTCTTACAAGAGGTAATACTCGAGCAGTACAAGTTTCTTGCGACAGTCTGTGAACATTTAATATCTACAATTAAGTTATTCACGTCCCATTTCTACACTTGGGAACGTCACAGTGACTAATGTTTCTCTTTTCTTTGGCAACGCGGACACCCATGGGAGGCTGTCTAATGCGAATCAACAGTCGCTTCGTCAGCAACGATCACAGAATGTCGCCCATGCGAACACTCACTGGAAATTCCTCGCTCGATGCTGCGACATGGAAGGCAACCTGATTAGCCTTCTTGCGCAGCAAGATGCAGCTGTACGTCGAGTAGGAAATTTTGGTTGTCAGTACGAATTATACATGTGTGCTTCCGTTTCACCAATAAGAACGTACAACATATTACTATGTCCTGCTTATTACACATCTAATACGCCCAACAATATATGTGAAATGTTCGCGGGAATATTCTCACAGAAACGACTTATTATTGTGAGCCCCTGTTGATTTGTCTTCATAATGAGAACTTCAAGTAATCTATCCGTTCTCTAGAAGTATATTTTATTGATATATATGGATCATCCGGAAGGGTGATATCCTGTCAACTGAGCGTCCTCTAAACAGCGGTAATAAATATATGTAATATATTACCATGTCATGCAAAATGGCCAAATGAAGTGCAGTTTTAATGAAGCAGTTGTTACCGCGATAGCAGGAGGAACAATTACTCCGTCAGTGAATTCCTCCTATTCTTTCTGCACCTTACTTATCATGTTGATCAATTTCATAACCTCCAAAATCTTTCAAGTGAATTTGTTAATTTGTTGACGTAGAACATTTATGACATTAAATTTCGCCCCACCAGGCTACAGTTCTTCACATTTGATCTATGCTTGAGTATCTGCATGATTTTCGCATAACAGGTGGGTATAAAACGTTAACTCATAAATGCACACGTAAACAATGACGATATAAGCAATCTAAATAAAAATTATGCATCACCAACGACACTGCTGAAAGATTGAGAATGGTACTACGAGATACACTAGCATCGTTGCCAGTCCTGGAACAGGCGCCGGTCAGTGGCCGAGTGGTTCTAGGCGCTTCATTCTGGAACCGCGCGACCGCTACGGTCGCAGGTTCGAATCTTGCCTCTGGCATGGATGTATGTGACGTCCTTAGGTTAGTTAGGTTTAAGTAGTTCTGAGTTCCAGGAGACTGATGACCTCAGATGTTAAGTCCCATAGTGCTCAGAGCCAGCCTGGAACAGGCAGCTATCACAAATGGTTCAAATGGCTCTGAGCACTATGGGACTTAACATCTGAGGTCATCAGTCCCCTAGAACTTAGAACTAGTTAAATCTTTCTAACCTGACGACATCACAAACATCCATGCCCGAGGCAGGATTCGAACCTGCGACCGTAGCTGTCACGCGGTTCCAAAATGTAGTGCCAAGAACCGCTCGGCCACTCAGGCCGGCGCATCTGTCACAACAGAGTGAACATGTGGAATAGAGCGCACGTGGCAGCTCCCAGAATTTATTGTCAGATCAGCATTAAACTGTAATCAGCACTTAAGTGTGGACTGTTGCTGGTAACTAGCGGACGCTAGCACAGCCACATTCGCGCGAATTTCCCCAATACTGCTCTAGAAGGATCCAAAACACGGAAACTTCTTTTTTTTTCATTCTGATCTCGGTGCTTCATAAAAATAATTTGGGAATGATTCAAATGTTTCTTAAAATGACGAAAATCGATGTCCAAGCATCTTTTGTCGGACAAAGAGGTACAAAAACAAGTCGTAAGGCGATGAGTGAGGCCAGTGAGACATTACTTCCGTGTTTTTTCTCTCATATAATCAATTGTGTATATCCTGTGAGACAGGTGGAGTAATCTTGATGAAGGCTGATCGAAGTTTTCGATAATTTTACCTGATTACATCGTTTACCTGTGGCAAACAAATTGTTGTGTACAATTTTGCATTAATTTTTCTTCGATCCGTTGAAGCACTGTTCGCGACATTCCCCATTTAACCAAAGAAACAAACTGTCACTTACTTCGAAGTGCCTCATGGACAAACAAATTTTCGTTTTTTAGATTCATCTTGAGACAGCTGACCTCTGTTAAGTTTTCGGTTCGTATGAGAATGTCGAAGTTTCGTCTCCTGTTACAATGTGGTGTGCGTACTTTATATTTCCTCTATCGAATTGTTGAGGATTTTCTACAATTGTTTTTCCGCTTCAGTCGAAGTGGGTGAATTTCGTGGGAAACAGATCCTTTTCACAGTGTTGATTCAAATCAAATGCACTGCATTCTTCGATATGACTTTCTCTCCCGGAACGACACGTGTCATTCCTCAGCCAAAATGTTGCTCACAGCTTCGACATTTTTCGGAAAAACAAACGATTTTTGTCGACCTTCACGAAATTCATCGTTTAAGGAAGCATGATAACGACGTAATCCTACAAATTAACTGTAAACTGTATTTTCCGAAGGTGACTGATTACGAAAACTTGCAAGATGGTGTACCAGTTACAAAATGGTTCAAATGGCTCTAAGCACTATGGGACTTAACATCTGAGGTCATCAATCCCCTAGACTTATAATTACTTAAACCTAACCAACCTAAGGACATCACACACATCCATGATCGACGCAGGGTTCGAACCTGTGACCGTAGCACCAGCGCGGGTCCAGACTGAAGTGCCTAGAACCGCTCGGCCACAGTAGCCGGCCCTAGCAGTTACATGTGTGAAATACTGCTTGACCTTCCGATTTCTGCAGATTGTGACATGTATAAAAAGCGCATGTAAAGTACCTTACCTACATTTTAATACGTCTTTCTGAGTAGTGTTGACGTTTGTTGACATATTAATGGAGTGACTACTGAAGGAGTAGACAGTAGGTGCATTGACATTATAATCATTACTGATGCAGGTTGAAATATGAGCGTACATCCCCCTAAGCCTCTAACGTATGGATACACTACAATAATCCGCATAATGGGGCACAGCAAACACACATAAATTTTACGATAAAGGATAATTCCGTAACAAACAGCAATAGTAACGTGCCATATGAAGCCCGTGATACACAACCGATTATTCTTACTATTCTCTCGTCAACAGACACACCCCGCAAAAAAAATCTATTCCAAAAAAGGTTTTTTTTTTTGCACCTCCACACCTATTTCTCGGAGCTGTCATCGGGAATGATTCAGCAGACGAGTTAAACGTTCCTTCTATTAATAACAGTGGTGATGTTAAGAACGTAATCGCCTAAGGTTGCAATGGTTCACTTCACAGTTACATTCTATCGATATTGTGGGTGAATTTTAGCATACTTCACTGTTCTAATCCGTCGTCTTAAAATACTTTCGAGTATCTGTTGCAGAGTGCACATTTCCTGCCTCATCATCGCTCATTGCTGTGCTGGTAAACATTATTAAATCGCTCGAAAAAAGTTTAAATGTTTAAATGTGTGCGAATTCGTAAGGGACCAAACTGCTGAGGTCATCGGTCCCTAGACTTACACACTACTTAAACTAACTTACGCTAAGAACAACACACACACCCGTGCCCGAGCGAGGACTCGAACCTCCGGTGGGAGGGGCCGCGCAGTCCGTGACAGGACGCCTCAAATCGCGCGGCCACTCCGCACGGCCAAAAAAAAGTACACGACTTCACTCCGTCTATTTTGCTATGAATGTATTCCATTGCCATGTTATCCATCTTCAAGTAAATGTATGCATTAATTTGACAGACATCAACGGCCTAACCTGCAGTAAAAAAAACGGAAGGCTCCTCATTTGCGGCCAGCTGATTATTACCGAAATACTCTCCTGCTCGACATTATAAATCTTTTGAAAAAATTACAAACCGTAGTACAAGAAACAGATTTTAATCTGCTGCTTATACTCAGTTGCTAGTAACATTTTATTATTTTTCCCAGGAGATACCTCTTGTGATGTCTCTTGTCTAGCTGATCTCACAACACTAAAAAGAAAACAAGCGGCTGTGAATAAATACTTGTTGATCTGAATTAACGTAGCCCAATCCCGTGCTGCAAATAGTCGTGGTCCGGTTGCACTGCGCACGTAAAACAGGCTTATGGCGTAGCACCGGCAGTGCGCAAATACAGTGGGAGCGGCACGCATCGCGTTGGTCACTGCCATGTAGATAGAGCGTGTTTGTTTTGTTCTGCTGTGCTATTATACACCTTCGTCCTCGTCGCTTTCTGTTCCACCGAACTGCATTTGCTGATCTGACACTTAGCCGACTTGGTTTTCCAAAGCTCGATCTGTCCCTCCACTGGCTTCCTATAAAGGTCCTCACTACGTACTTAAAAACAATTGTGTCTAGCATTTTTATTGAGTGGCGATCACTTTCGTGTAAATATGGACGTGAACTTGGTTTAACAGCAGCCGGCGGGGGTGGCCGTGCGGTTCTAGGCGCTACAGTCTGGAAAGGCTCGACCGCTACGGTCGCAGGTTCGAATCCTGCCTCGGGCATGGATGTGTGTGATGTCCTTAGGTTAGTTAGGTTTAAGTAGTTCCACGTTCTAGGGGACTGATGACCTTAGAAGTTAAGTCCCATAGTGTTCAGAGCCATTTGAACCATTTTTTGGTTAAACAGCAACTTATAAGAATTCAGAATATACCAGAGATTTAATTGCCCTGAACACAGCACTTTATTCTAGGGAGCGTCATTCATATGCGCAAGAGTCAATTTCGATGTGCTCTAGGGAACAGCGTCAGTACCACTACTGTTAATGCTGTAAACTGAAATAATGGCTTTGCGGGAAGTTCCACCGCATCCTCTCAATTTTCGCATATGACGCTTTTATATATCAGGAACTGTTACATGGTAAATGTTTTCGTAATACTGAGATGGGCAAGGAGAAATTATTAGTTCGGTGAAAACTTTAGTATTCACCTCTCAGTTAAAAGAACTATGAAGATTTACATCCCTCGAACTTAAAAAATGTAAATGTAAGACAACTGTTTTAATGCCGCACATCTTCAATCGGTTATTCCAAACATTTAGTTGAGAGTAACAAGTGGTTCAAATGGCTCTGAGCACTATGGGACCTAACTGCTGTGGTCGTCAGTCCCCTGGAAATTAGAACTACTTAAACCGAACTAACGTAAGGACATCACACACATCCATGCCCGAGGCAGGATTCGAACCTGCGACCATAGTGGTCGTGCGGTTCCAGACTGTAGCGCCTAGAACTGCTCTGCCAGTTGAGAGTAACAGTGTGCACGGAATTTAAGTTGAACTATCACATACACTGTCCAGTCACGTTAACGTGACTACCTATTAAAAGCCTGAATAACCACATTTAGCACGCGGACCGCTGCGAGAAGTGCAGGAACAGAGTCAGTGAGTTGCTGAAGGATACCGACAAGGGTTTGGAGCCTTTCCGACTCCAATGTCGTGGCCAGCTGCTTTAGATTTCTCGGTTGAGCATTCATGACGCGAACAGCCTGATCGGAGTGGTCCCACGGATTTGCGATTGGGCTTCAATCCGGAGAGTTTGGTGGCCAGAGGAGTACGGAAAACTCGTCCTGGTACTATTCACACCACACACGTACCCTGCGAGCTCAAATTGTTAAAATGGCTCTAAGCACTATGGGACTTAACATCTGAGGTCCTCAGTCCCCTAGACTTAGAACTGCTTAAACCAAACTAACCTAAGGACATCACACACATTCATGCCCGAGGCAGGACTCTAACCTGCGACCGTAGCAGCAGCGCGCCCTGCGAGTTGTGTGACACGTTGCGTTGTCCTGCTTGTAGATGTCTTCGTGCCGAGGAAAAACAAAGTACATTTAGGGGTGGACATGGACCCCCAAGGATAGATGCGTACTTGTGTTGATGCATTCGGCCACTCCAGAACGACGAGATCACCCACAGAAAACATTTCGCAAACTACAAGATTCCCTCTTCCGTCCCGGACCCTTTCGACTTTGTTACAGGAAGTTTGCTTTCACACGTTTCACGCAGTAAACGCCAACGGGCATTGTCCTCTCGAGCATAAAACGCGATTCATCCGAAAATACCCCCTGTCGCCACTCAGTGGACGTCCAGTTGTGGTAGTGGCGTGAAAATTGCAGCCTTCGTCGCGGATGAACACCGGTCAGCATGGGCGCATGAACCAGGCGCCTGCAAGACTATTCGCCCGTACACAGCTCCACAGACATCGTCCACCCCTGTCATCTACACTACTGGCCATTAAAATTGCTATACCAAGAAGAAATGCAGATGATAAACGGGTATTCATTGGACAAATACATTATACTAGAACTGACACGTGATTACATTTTCACGAAGTTTGGGTGTTTAGATCCTGAGAAATCAGTACCCAGAACAACCACCTCTGGCCGTAATAACGGCCTTGACATGCCTGGGCATTGAGTCAAATAGAGCTTGGCTGGCGTGTACAGGTACAGCTGCCCATGCAGCTTCAACACGATACCACAGTTCATCAAGAGTAGTGACTGGCGTATTGTGACGAACCAGTTGCTCGACCACCATTGACCAGACGCTTTCAATTGGTGAGAGATGTGGAGAATGTGCTGGTTAGGGCAGCAGTAGAACATTTTCTGTATCCAGAAAGACCCGTATAGGACTTGCAACATGCGGTCGTGCATTATCCTGCTGAAATGTATGGTTTCACAGGGATCGAATAAAAGTTAGAGCCACGGGTCGTAACACATCTGAAATGTAACGTCCACTGTTCAAAGTGCCGTCAATGCGAACAAGAGGTGACCGAGACGTGTAACCAATAGCACCCCATACCATCACGCCGGGTGATATACCAGTATGGCGATGACGAATACACGCTTCCAATGTGCGTTCACAGTGATGTCACCAAACACGGATGAGACCATCATGATGCTGTAAACAGAACCAGGATTCATCCGAAAAAATGACGTTTTGCCATTCGTGCACCCAGGTTCGTCGTTGAGTTCACCATCGCAGGCGCTCCTGTCTGTGATGCAGAGTGAAGGGTAGCCGCAGCGATGGTCTCCGAGCTGATAGTCCATGCTGCTGCAAACGTCGTCGAACTGTTTGTGCAGATTGTTATTGTCTTGCAAGCGTCCCCATCTGTTGACTCAGGGATCGAGACGTGGCTGCACGATCCATTACAGCCATGCGGGTAAGATGCCTGTCATCTCGACTGCTAGTGATACGAGGCCGTTGGGATCCAGCACGACGTTCCGTATTACCCTCCTGAAACTACCGATTCCATATTCTGCTAACAGTCATTGGATCTCGACCAACGCGAGCAGCAATGTCGAGATACGATAAACCGCAATCGCGATAGGCTACAATCCGACCTTTATCAAAGTCAGAAACGTGATGGTACGCATTTCTCCTCCTTACACGAGGCATCACAACAACGTTTCACCAGGCAAAGCCGGTCAACTGCTGTTTGTGCATGAGAAATCGGTTGGAAACTTTCCTCATGTCAGCACGTTGTAGGTGTCGCCACCGGCGCCAACCTTGTGTGAATGCTCTGTAAAGCTAATCATTTGCATATCACAGCATCCTCTTCCTGTCGGTTAAATTTCCAATCTGTAGCACGACATCTTCGTGGTGTAGCAATTTTAATGGTCAGTAGTGTATGACCCGTGGTACTCCACATTTATCTCGATGCCGGTTTTGGATGGCGTCATTTTGCCATGCGTGGTATAATGTAACTACTGCGGCACCCGAAGAGTTAACAAACTTAGTCGTTCCGGAAATGCTCCACCCTTGTCCAGGAAGTGACTGATCTTGCCCTTTTTGCCGACTGATGAATCGCACCGTCTCCACATTATGACAACGACTTCACTTACTTCCGCCGGCCGCGGTGGTCTTGCGGTTCTAGGCGCTACAGTCCGGAACCGCGGGACTGCTACGGTCGCAGGTTCGAATCCTGCCGGGGGCATGGATGTGTGTGATTTCCTTAGGTTAGTTAGGTTTAAGTAGTTCTAAGTTCTAGGGGACTGATGACCTAAGATGTTAAGTCCCATAGTGCTCAGACCCATTTTTTTTTCACTTACTTCCGACTTCCCCTGACACCCTTTGTGTAAACTGCGCTTCCAGTGCTTCCACCTGTAGTCTGTGAGTAGTTACGGCAAGTTGACGTCGAACATAGACGATGGTCACATTAATGTGACTGGACGCTGTAGGATTGTTTGCAGCTGAAGTGAATGGCAGGTTCCGCTTCATTGTTAGAATTCTGGACAGATGTAGTTTTTCTGCTATACAGATTGTTTACAAGCACACTTCCAAATATTTGCTGCAATCTATATCTATACTCCACAATAAATTTGCAGTAGGTAGTGGAGGGTACTTTGAGTACCACTGTTACTTCCGCCCTATCCTGTTGCAATGGTTCGAGTGATGAAGTATTGCCGTTAAAACTCCGTGTAGAATAGAATCCCACTAAATTTATCTTCATGGTCGTTTCACGAGACATGCGAAGGAGGAGACAATATACAGAGGGGTCCAAAAAAATGTATCCACTGTTTAAAAGTCCATAACTCGCAACTAATTGACGAAGTTGTCTCATTTTTGGTGAAAGTGTAGCTTAAAATCCAACTTAAAGATATCACTGTAGGTGTTCGAAATGGTCACCATTAACATCCACACACAAACAATGCCGCTGGGCAGCAGTAAGAACTACTGACTGCAACGTGTTCAGTTGGATATTTGCACATGAATGTACGATGGATTCTCGAAGTTCATCCAATGTGCGTGGCTTTTGTCGATAAACAACGTCGTTTAGTGTTTTGATGACAGCAAAGTGGAAGAAAAATGACTCTGAGCACTATGGGACTTAACATCTGTGGTCATCAGTCCCCTAGAACTTAGAACTACTTAAACCTACCTAACCTAAGGACATCACACACATCCATGCCCGAGGCAGGATTAGAACCTGCGACCGTAGCGGTCGCGCGGTTCCAGACTGAAGCGCCTACAACCGCTCGGCCACGCCGGCCGGCTCAAAGTGGAAGAGCTACATCCCACGATTGCTACACGCAATGAACGACGACGATCCAGATCGTAGAATGGAGTATTGCAAGTGGTTTAGTAACACGGTGCGCAACGATGAAGAGTTTGCAGAGATCAGTGTGTGGTCTGATGAGGCACAGTTCAAACTCAATGGTTCAGTAAATCGCCACAACTGCATCTACTGAACAGCCGAAAATCCGAACGTCCATGTAGACAAAGCCATGTATTTGCCAGGAGTAAATGTGTGGTGTGGGTTGTCTTACCGGGGCTTTTTTGGGCCATTCTTCTCTGACAGCACAGTTACCAGTGAGGTGTACCTTCAGAAGCTTCAGACATCCATTTTACCTGCCATCCGAGACTTCTATGGAGTCGGAAGAGTTTACTTTCAACAAGATGGTGCCACAGTCCACTACCAAAATCGTGTTAGAGCGTATCTCGACGAAAATCTACCGGGAAGATGAATAGGCCATAGAGGTGCTGTGGAGTATCCACCATGATTCCCAGACCTAACTCCTCTGGACTTTTACCCGTGGGGAACACTAAAGGACGTCGTTTTTCTACAAAAGCCAAGCACATTGGATGAACTTCGAGAATCCATCGTACATTCATGTGCAAATATCCAACTGAACACGTTGCAGTCAGTAGTTCGTACTGCAGTTCGGCGGCATCGTTTGTGTATGGATGTTAATGGTGGCCATTTCGAACATCTGCGGTGATATCTTTAGGTTGGAATTCAAGCTACACTTTCACTAAAAATGAGACAACTCCGTCAATCAGTTTGCAAGTTATGGACTTTTGAACAGTGGATACCTTATTTTTTGGACCCCTCTGTATTTGTTGACTCTTCTAGGAACATACGCTCTACGAGCGCTAACAGTAAATCATACCACAATGCAGCACGTCTCTCTTGCATCGTCTGCCACTGGAGTGATGCTCTCGCGCTTACTACACTGAAGAGCCAAAGAAACTGGTACACCTGCCTAATATCGTGTTGGACCCCCGCGTGCACGCCGAAGTGCCGCAACACGACGTGGCATGGACTCGACTAATGTTTGAAGTAGTGCTGGAGGGAATTGACACTATGATCCTGCGGGGTTGCACGAGGGGATGGAGATCTCTTATGAATAGCACGTTGCAAGGCATCCCAAATAGGTGCAATAATGTTCATGTCTGGGGAGTTTGGTTGCCAACGGAAGTGTTCAAACTCAGAAGAGTATCCTGGAGCCACTCGATAGCAGTTCTGGACGTGTTGGGTGTCTCAGTGTCCTGCTGGAATTGCCCAGGTCCGTCGAAATGCCCATTGGACAGTTGAATAGTTCGCACGCTGACACTTGTTGATGGCCCAGCATTGAAATCTGCAACAATTTGCGCAAGCGTTCCAATTCTGGTACATTTAACGATTCTCTTCAGTCGTCGTTGGTCCCGTTCTTGCATGATCTTTTTCCGGCCGCAGCGATGTCCGAGATTCGATTTTTTATCTGATTCCTGATATTCACGGTACACACGTGAAATGGTCGTACGGGAAAATCCCTACTTCATCGCTACCTCGGAGATGCTGTGTCCCATGGCTCGTGCGCCGACTATAACACCACGTTCAAACCCCCCTAAATCTTTATAACCTGCCATTGTAGCAGCAGTAACCGATCTGACAACAGCGCCTGACAGTTGTTGTCTTACATAGGCGTTGCCAACCGCAGCGGAGTATTCTGCCTGTTGAAATATCTCTGTATTTGAATATGCATTCCCATACTATTTTCTTTGGTGCTTCAGTGTAAATGAACCTGTAACGAAACGCGCTGCTCTTCTTTAGATCTTCTCTATTTCCTCCATCAATCCTGTCTGGCATGTATCCCATACTGATAAGCACTATTCAAGTGCTTGTCGAACAAGGGTTTCGTAAGCTTCGATCCACTGCAGATATTTCTGCATTTCGTTACAATCATATACTGTTGTGACTCTCCGTACACAACAGTATCATCTGCAAAATGCTTCACGGAACTTCCACCGCGCGGTCTAGGGCGTCTTGTCAGGGTCCGTGTAGCTCCCCCCGTCGGAGGTTCGAGTCCTCCCTCGGGAATGGGTGTGTGTGTTGTCCATATCGTAAGTTAGTTTAAGTTAGATTAAGTAGTGTTTGGACTTAGGGACCGATAACGTAAGTAGTGTGGTCCTATAAGAGCATACCACAAATTTCCAAATTTACGGAACTTCCATTGTTGTCTACTATCATTTATACATGCTGTGAAAAGTAATCGACCTATAACACTCCCTTTGGAGTATGCCCGAAGTCACATTTACGTCTGAAGACTCGTCTCCATTGAGAGTAACATGCTGTGACCTGTTTGCTAGAACCTTTTCAATCCAGTTACACATTTCGCCAGAAATTCCATGCGCTCCTATTTTAAAATGGTTTTACACTAACTTCCCGATGAGCTAAACACTTGAAACTTTCAACACAACTTAGAACTGGATGACAATGCAATATTAACTCGCTTTCTTCTGTGGCGTATGGTGGAGGGTACTTTGGATCGCTATCTGTCTGTCTCTTCCATGCAAATGTTGCGACTAATGAACAACTACCAGATACTTGAAACTTCCATCAGAGTTCAGATCCGGATGACAGTACAACAACAACATTCTTTCTTGTCTGATATGTGGTGCAGAGTACTTTGTTGTTCTAGGTTTTTGCCTGTTAGGTACAAATTTTGCGGTTGACTTCAAACTACTTTCCCGAAGATCTAGGGACTTCAAACTTACAACATAGCACAAAACATGTTGACAACGACATACTAACTCGCTTTCTTGTTTACTGTGCAGTGGATGGGACATCGTTTAGCTGTCTGTTTGGTGCAACTATTGCGACTGATTTTAATTTAACTTTCCGACGTACAGACTTGAAATTTTCAACAGAGCTCGGAAATGGATGACAATGCAATATTACCTCGGTTTCGTATCTGGTGTATAGCGGAGAATAATTTGTGTACCACTGTTGTTTCCTCCTTTATTTATTCCAGTCACGAATGTTTCGTAGTAAGAACGATCGCTGGTAAGCCTCCTCGTGAGCTCGATTCACTTATTTTTACCTTCGCGGTCTTTTCGCGAGATACACGTAGGAAGAAGGACTCTGATGAAGGGAAACTGGAATAAACCTGAGATTTACCACATGTCTCAATTGTATAATCTCATGAAAATTTTTGAAATAGATTGAAAAATTTCGCACATTTAAGACTAAAGGACATAAATTAATTATTTAAATCAAAACAATTTTAATGTAAGTCATTTTTAAAACGCAATGAAAAGTATAAACATACAGAAAGTCCTGAAAATTTGTGCTTGTGAATTTTTAGTAGTTATTACATTGCTTGTAGCTTTGAAAACCAAAAAAGCGAGACGCATGCAACAGATAATAGTGAGGAGTGTAGAGGGTAGCTGTCTTTCGTATGATTTGCGGTACGATAAAATTGTTAGTGACTTAGGTGAACCATAAATGCATCAATTATCTTCTGGATGCGCCCCAAGTTTCTATCATGGCTATTAAAAATTCTGAAGCACCAACTTCTATGACTGTCTGTGTGGGGTTAGGAATCTGTAAGGAGCCGGGAGAAATTGTTTCATACTTTTCGATACGTTTTCAAAACATGTTATATTAAAAATGTTTTTGTTTAAATAATTATTTTGTTCATTAAGCGGCTGCGCAGAATTGTTTCGAATGCCTTACGGAACTCAACGAACACGGCATCTACCTGTGTGCCAGAATCTACCGCCCTCCGCGTGTCGTGGACAAACAGAACGAGCTGTGTCTCACGCTATCGTTGTTTGCGGAACACATGTTGATTCCTGCAGAACATGTTCTCGGTCTAGAGAAATATCTTAATACCCGAGCATAAAACATGTTCGAAAATTCTACAACTAAGCGATTACAAAGGTACAGGTCTATAGTTTTGTGAGTCTGTTTGACGATCCTGCTTGGAGACGGGAATGATGTGTGCTATTTTCCAGTCATCAGGAACACTTCGCTCCTCCAAAGACCAGTGGTACTCTGCTGCTAGAAGAGGAGCAAGTTTTTTCGCATCTCTATGTAGAATCGTACTGATGACCCTTCAGATTCAGCAGCTTTCCCTCTGTTGAGAGATTTTAACTGTGTTTCTATCCCATGGCCATTTATTTCGTTATCAGCCATTGTGTCGTTCGTGTGACGATTAAAAGAAGGTACTACAGTACGCTCTTCCTCTGTGAAACAGTTTTGTAAAAAGACGTTTAGTACTTCGACCTTTTTTGTGTCGTCCTTCGTTTCCATTCCGTAAAGGTCACAGAGAGTCTGGGCAGATGACTTCGAACCATTTACTTATTTACCATAAGATCAAAATTTCTTCAAATAATCTGTCTAGTCGGTGGACATAATTTTAATTCCGAATTCGTTGAATGCTTCAAGTGTGTTTCTCCTTACGATAATTTTGCGTTCGTTTGATTTTTTTTATGTGTGTGAGGCTTTGGCTACGTTTAAATGTGCAGTGAAGCTCTCTTTGATTTGGTAGCAACTTTCTAGCACGGCTTCTTCATCCCTCACAACTTTGCTCTGCATATACCTGTCTAAAGAGTATTTTACAATGCTCTTGAACTTTGTACATTGATACTCAACCTTGTTTCTGCTGAAGATGAAATTTTCATGCAGACCACTCAGGTAACCTGAAATCTTTTCTTGTCGTTCTTGCTAAGCAGAAATATCTTCGTACCTTTCTTCGTATTCCTATTTACACCCGCTTTCTCTGATATGGTCACTGATTTCCTGTTCTATTCTGAGTCGAAAAGTTCGGGCCTGTGTGAGCAGAAGATCTAAAATGTTAGCTCCACAAATCGGTTCTCTGATTAACTGTTCAAGATAATTTTCTGGGTAAGGCATTTAAAAGAATTTCACACGATTACCGTGTCCTTAATACCCGCCCTAATCACTTGAGTGTCTCAGTCTCTAACTGGTAAGTTGAAATCTCTACCTAATATTACACACATCAAAAAAAGTTTTGCATCACCCTGGTTCCCAAAACTTCTGAAGATAGATGTTGACTGTGGATATTGTATCACAGACACAGTACCTTTGGCTGTTCAGAGATATCACTAAACCTGCCCAAAGATGTAAACAACCATGCATGAGCAGCACCTATTAGAAGGAGGGTGTCCGACAGCCGATCAGCTCCAGTCATTCCATCAGGAAGGAGGTACACGGCTCGTGTTGCTTGTAGTTCAACCACGCCTTGACAGTCAATACCGCGGTTAAATTGCGTCCGCAGTGTTACTTTGTGCCAGGAAGGGCTGTCAACAAGGGAAGCGTCCAAGCGTCTCGGAGTGAACCAAAGCGATGCTGTTCGGGCATGGAGGAGATAGAGATAGACAGGAATTGTCGATGTCGTGCCTCGCTCAGGCCGCCCCAGGGCTACTACTGCATTGGATAACCGCTACCTAGTGATTATGGCTCAGAGGAACGCTGACAGAGACGCGACAATGTTGAATAATGCTTTTAGTGCAGGCACAGGACGTCGTGTTACGATTCAAACTGTGCACAACAGGCTGCATGATGCTCAACTTCACTCTCGACGTCCATGGCGCGGTCCATCTTTGGAACCACGACACCATGCAGCGCGGTACAAATGGGACCCACAACATGCCGAATGGACCGCTCAGGATTGGTATAACGTTCTCTTCACCTATGAGTGTCGCATATGCCTTCAACCAGACAAATCGTGGGAGACGTGTTTGGAGGCCACCCGATCAGGCTGAACGCCTTAGAGACATTGTCTGGCAGTGTAGCAAGGTGGAGGTTCCCTGCTGTTTTGGGGTGACATTATGTGGGGCCAACGTACGCCGTTGGTGGTCATAGAAGGCGCCGTAACGGCTGTGCGATACGCGAATGCTATCCTCCGACCGATAGTGCAACCATATCGGCAGCATATTGGCGAGGCATTCGTCTTCGTGGACGGCAATCCGCGCCCCCATCGTGCACATCTTGTGAATGACTTTCTTCAGGATAACGACATCAAAAATGTTAAAATGTGTTTGGATTCCTAAGGGACCAAACTGCTTAGGTCGTCGGTCCCTAGACTTACACACTAATTAAACTAACTTAAACTAACTTATGCTAACAAAAACACACAGACCCATGTCCCAGGGAGGACTCGAACCTCCGACGGGAGGGGTCGCGCAGTTCGTGACATGACGCCTCAAACCGATAACGACATCGCTCGACAAAACTGGCCAGCATGTTCACCAGACATGAACCATATAGAACATGCCTGGGATAGGTTGAAAAGCGCTGTTTATGGACGATGTGACCTGCCAACCACTCTGAGGGATCTACGCCGAACCGCCATTGAGAAGTGGGGCAGTATGGACCAACAGTGCCTTGATGAACTTGTGGATAGTATACCACGACGAATATAGGCATGTATCAATGGAAAAGGTCGTGCCACTGGGTATTAGAGGTACCGTTGTCTACAGTAATATGGACCACCACCACTGAAGGTCTCGCTGTATGATGGTACAACATGCAGTGTGTGGTTTTCATGAGCAATAAAAGGGGCGGAAATTATGTGTATGTTGATTCTTATCCAATTTTCTGTTCAGGTTCTGGAACACATAACATTGATCCACTTTTAGCATTTATCTTCACCCAAATTATTTCGCATTCGCAATCTACGTTAATCTCACTATATATTATCGTATTTTTGTGACTACAAACATACCTCCACCACGAGCGTTCAACCTATCTTTGCCATATACATTCCAATCGAAATTTATAATTTCGTTGTTATGAACAGCTGGTTTCAGCCAGCCTTCTCTCTCTAGTACTATGTGAACATAGATACCGTTTATAAGCGAGACTAGTTACAGTAACTTTTCACAGATGTTCCTACACTTGACTGATACTATATAGTAACATTTTCATTCTCTGAACTTCTGTGGCGGCTGCTAACATCTCTAGAATTAAAACACTTCTTATCGAGCCTGTGGAGGCTACAACCGACATATGGACGCCACACGTACTCCGATATCCCAGTAGTCGCTACCCGCGTATAGTACACGCGTGAGCTATGAATTAGTTCATACAATCCTCTATCCGAAATCGAGAAATACACATCTAAGTTCGTCATGAAAACGTCTGAGCCTGTGGCTTAAGCCTTCCATTCGGATCCAAAGTAAAGGACCACGATCGGTTCTGGGAGCTACGCAGGAAAACGATCGCTCGGCTTCTACCCCACTTACGAGGCTAATTGTCTTCGCCAAATCGGCGAGAAACTTGCAGGAACCGAGGATGGCCTCTGAACCCAGGCGGTAGATGTCGTTCATACCTTCATGAGCCACGACTTGCAGCCGGGTGCACTCAGCAGGCCCAATCGGTGCTGGCAGAGCCTCCTCCATATCACAGACGAGAACACCCGGCAAGCAAACAGAGTGGACACTAGCCCTCTTTCCCGGCTTTCCCGCTGTTTCCCTGAGGGACTCCATCACACGCTTAACAACAAATCAACCCTCTGCGCTCGTCCGGCCCTCTCAGGAAGATAGGCTACAGTTTCAAAAGCTGAGGCGTTTCTTGTTGGCTCAGATGTACTTACAGCATTAGGCAATACCTCAAACCCATTTTTAAGACGTAAGGGGGCAGCCGCACGGCACTGTCCGGCAATCAACACCAGGCAAATATTGACCGGCCAGGGCGTGCAAATCCAAATGCGCAGAGACATCCGGGGAGACGCTATTGGCTCCAGAGTTGTCGAAGCCATTGTCTTAGGTGCCTCGGCGCCACAGAAGCGGTATTACACTAAATCACTCTAGGCAAATGCCGGGATGGTTTCTGTGAAAGGGCACGGCCGATTTCGTTCCCCATGCTTGACACAATCAGAGCTTGTGCTCCGTATCTAACAACCATGATGTCGACGGCACGTCAAAGCCAGCCTTCCTTCCTTCTCCCTTTCCCACCGAAGCCCAGAGCAGCGGCCTGCAGCCTATCGACAGTGGCCAAAACAGCTTCAAACTGTTTACGGACAGAGGCCAATTCCCCCTGCGTCGTACACAACAGGCTCAGTCCGTACCCTTCTTCAAACAACTTTGGCTGTACCACAGACAATGCAACACTAACCCAAGAAGCTGAACTCACTCAGCACAAACAATCGAAAATAAGCAAACACTTATAATAAAATAAATAGCACTACCAACAACATTTAAATAAACAGTACTGTTCACTCCCACTCATATCACATAAGAATACCACAGAACTAAAGGATGTACGTAATCTGTGTTCAAACGGTAAGCTGGTGCTGCTGCTGCTGCTGCTGCTGAACTCCGCTCTGCTCTGAGACTGGACCTCTACTGAATATTCATCGTTTGCAACGGTCACGGAATTAAGCGAATAAAGCGGCACTAGTAGCTTCTGCGGCGGAACAGTACACTAAAAAGTAAACGCACTCAATATAAACGATCAAAATATACTAAAAATCTTCCATAAAACAAATATAACACCAGAAACAGATAAATAAACAGTTACTATTCACTTCTAGTCTGAAGCACGTAAGAGTACCAATATTATTGAAGTGTTTGGAAGGCATATCAGGTAGGGATCAAAAAAGTACCTAGAACAAGTACAAAATAGAACTGAAAAGAGTAAAGGACATATTGACTAACTTCAGTCGGCACACTATTTAACAAAATGTTTAATACCTCTAGATAATCGCCTTAGGGAATTTGTAGAGCCAGAGTTTGCTTATAGCGAGAACTTGGGCTCATAGCGGCTGCTCAAAAAGTTTCAGTAGCTATGCCCTGGAGTGATAAAAATCCAAGCACTACTCTCGGCTCAGATCACTAGCATCGAGTCTGTGTGAACTTGTAGGAAGTAACTGCACACTGTTAACTAATAGAACTTAATTTGCAATCACCGCCTTAGGTTGGGGTACCTTTCTACACCTACATCTACATACATACTCCGCAAGCCACCTCACGATGTGTGTGGCGATGGGTACTTTGAGTACCTCTATCGGTTCTCCGTTCTATTCCAGTTTCGTATTGTTCGTGGAAAGAAAGATTGTCGGTATGCCTCTGAGTGGGCTCTAATGTCTCTAATTTTATCGTTATGGTCTCTTCGCGAGGTATACGTAGGAGGGAGCAATATACTGCCTGACTCCTCGGTGAAGGTATGTTCTCGAAACTTCAACAAAAGCCCGTATCGAGCTACTGAGCGTCTCTCTTGCATAGTCTTCCACTGGAGTTTATCTATCATCACCGTAACGCTTTCGCGATTACTAAATGATCCTGTAACAAAGCGCACTGCTCTCCGTTGGATCTACTCTATCTCTTCTATCAACCCTATCTGGTACGGATCCCACACTGGTGAGCAACATTCAAACAGTGGGCGAACAAGTATGCTGTAACCTACTTCCTTTGTTTTCGGATTGCATTTCCTTAGGATTCTTCCAAAGAATCTCATTCTGGCATTTGGTTTACCGACGATAAACTTTGTATGATCATTCCATTTTAAATCACTCCTAATGCGTACTCCCAGATAATTTATGGAATTAACTGCTTCCAGTTGCTGACCTGCTATATTGTAGCTAAATGATAAAGGACCTTTCTTTCTATGTATTCGCAGCACATTACACTTGTCTACATTTAAATTCAATTGCCAATCCCTGCACCATGCGCCAATTCGTTGCAGAACCTCCTGCATTTCCGTACAATTTTCCATTGTTACAACCTCTCGGTATACCACAGCGTCATCCGCAAAAAGCCTCAGTGAACTTCTGACGTTATCCACAAGGTCATGTATGTATATTGGGAATAGCAATGGTCCTACGACACTCCTCTGCGGCACACCTGAAATCACTCTTACTTCGGAAGACTTTTCCCCATTTCCTAGAGTTCCTCAACGACGTGCTGTCACTGCAGGCTGTATCTAATTTGTCCACGACATTACGTATTTTCAGTGCGACGTTACAACATCTCACTTCCATATTAATGCCGGTGGGCACGTAAAATTGTACACGCTCTTCACTGGATTGCAAGGGGAGTTCTGTCCCATTTCTAGAGACTTAGCCGCGTTCAACTCCTATGGGTGTTTCTATGGTGCTGCATGAAGTCGTGATGTATGAAACCCTGCCTGTCTCACTGTACAACAGTGAGATTTGAGATAGTGCGGCAAAATTTTATGCACAGTTTTAAATAATGCATTCAAATGAGCCCTTCCGTAATGAAAAAGTTATTTGTATCAATTAAATATCTAAACATCCTTTTTTCACCATCAGTGGCTTATATCAAAGTAGTCGGTTTATTTTCCTCCAAAATCTATCGAACTGTGACCGAAGCATTTCGGTCATCCAGTATATGACAGTATAAAAAGTACCATTCAGCAGAAATATAATCATTGTTCATTAAGTGTAGATATAGGTGTACATGTTATCAGTTCAGTCTGATAACAAGAATCCTTAAATCAAATGGACGAGACGAAATTAACTGTAAAAACCCTACTATCGAGATGCGCTATCCAGTTGACATACCGCCTTCAAACATCCTCATTTCTTAAGGCACCATACATGGACTATTCATTGGGTAGCAATTTACTGTTCTTAGCTGTAAAATCCGTCCGGATTGATCATCCATCCAACTGGGCACCTTTTTCTTTATTTTTCTTTAAGTCACTTGATCTATTGGCACCCATCCCCCTCAAAGTGTAAATACTGTAAACGCTGATTAGTATATCTCCTAGTCATTCAAATGCCTAAAACCAGAAGATTTCCTTTATTTGCACCCATTGTGCCCTTTCTGGTTACTATGTATAACTGTTGTGTCGTAACTCTAAATGTTCCTTATAGTTGACTGTGATCAACTGCATGTAGAGTGTAATGAAGAGTCTCTCTCATTGGTGGCTGTTTGAAGAAGGAGGGAAAAATGGATTCCGGTTCTGGAGTTTACCATCCCCATCCGACGAATGGACCACCATCATCAAATGGTTCAAATGGCTCTGAGCACTATGAGACGTAACTGCTGAGGTCATCAGTCCACTAGAACTTAGAACTACTTAAACCTAACTAACCTAAGGACATCACACACATCCATGCCCGAGGCACGATTCGAACCTGTGACCGTAGCGGTTGCGCGGTTCCAGACTGTAGCGCCTAGAACCGCTCGGCCACCCCGCCGGCCCACCATCATCAAGGTAGGGGAGGTAGGTAATTAGTGTTTAACGTCCCGTCGACAACGAGGTCATTAGAGACGGAGCGCAAGCTCGGGTTAGGGAAGGATTGGGAAGGAAATCGGCCGTGCCCTTTCAAAGGAACCATCCCGGCATTTGCCTGAAACGATTTAGGGAAATCACGGAAAACCTAAATCAGGATGGTTGGAGACGGGATTGAACCGTCGTCCTCCCGAATGCGAGTCCAGTGTGCTAACCACTGCGCCACCATCATCAAGGTTAGGTGTGTATTACAGAAGTTTATGATTTACCGTAGCGCATAGACCGGTGAGACAGAACAATTCACTCGTATAGCTCACCTTCCCGGTGAAATGCTTCCATGAAAAACTCATTCAGCATCAGAATTCGGTCGGCTATTTCCGTATCGAACGCTACCGCACTAGCGTGTCAGCAGCCTCGGCTCGGGGGCGGGTGCTGACCTAATAAACTACCGTTAGCGATCGAAACTTGCGCTTAAAGAAACCCTAGAGTTTCTATCAAACACTAATTTCCGTGAAAATTAAAACATCCAAAATAATCGGTCTGAATAATGATATCCCAGAGTATCATAAAGGCGTGAATAATACGGCATTCATACGGACCCAACCACAGCCTCTCCTTTCTGACTGGAAAGATGAGAGTTAAACCGAAGCTCAGTTTATGTATATCAACAAAATAAAGTGCGAACTTGAGACCAAGTTCCAATATTTCCCCTTAACATTATGTCATCTTGTGATGAGTGGGATCGGAACATAGCGATAGACCAGTATGAAATGGGCCAGTAGGTTTTCTGGTACTGTGAAACATATTGGTCCTATAGTTAGACGTGTATGGAAGAAATGGAAAGGAGAGGGTCGTTTGCAGCAACTAGACCACGTAATATGATCATAATGGCACGGAATAAACGCCATCTTGTCCACATATTCACATCAGACTCTACTGCTTCATCCGAAGCGTTTACCAGAAGGTACAGCATCAGGAGGACGAGGAGTGTCTCCGTCGATGACAGTGCACTGTCTACTGTGAGTACTTATCGTACAAATGTAGTTGCATTTCACTGCACCACACACAAGCAATAACTGCAGCAGACTGCAATAAACAAGTGTACGTGGCCGCTGGCGTGCTGTGTGTAATGATGAAATAAATGTCCTACGTATCGTCTTAAGTATTGTCATTTCGATAAGTCGTCGGAATGATGTCGATGCTGACAATATATCAGTGATGAAATATCGAAATTTTGGATCTCTCCGACATTCGATAGATTAAAAAGATGACTCTTATGTGAAAGCTGTTATGTTTGAAACAGTAATCTGTTGCATTTAAATTTGATATATGGGAGGTTTGCCGTTGTTGGTTTATCCTTAAATCGTATTGCGTTTAGTTTTTAGAAACAAATCGTTGGCATTTTCATTGTTTTTAAAATAAAGAAAACTTAGAGGTGGATATTTACATTGAACTTGTATTAAGACAACACAGAGACAATTCGAAATCTGTAACGTTAACTTTTTCTTAAAGTTCATTGTTGGCTCAAAGGAATGATTCTCAGTTGTGTTAAGTGCGAGTATGTCAAGCATTTGTTACGCGTTCGTTTCACTCTCTAAATCTGGCGTGATACTTTTTTCGAGAGCGTTACAAAGAGTGACACTAGCAATACTGAATCTATGTCATATAAGTTCATTTGACATATTGTAAGGAACAGTGCTCAGTTACTTCTAAAAGATAGTAAAGTATACTGAATTTATAATTACGGAAGCTTTTCAATATGGTCGATAGAGAATTAAACCACGATTGCAGTTCTAAGATGTAAAGTCGTTATTGCAATTCGTGTATAATAAATTCACTGTATCGACTGCACACCCCTTATCAGTCATCTTAGACACTTTGTCGAACATTGAAATAACCTGGAGGCTTGGTTCATTATTTTACTTATAAGAATCACGTCTTTCTTGCATCATCGACATCCTATACCAAATGTTAATATCAGTTCTTCGCACGCGCTACCACTACATGCATATCCAACTCTGTACTATCGCTGCTACCGTTCATCTCAAACTGACGTGATATCTCTTCAGTTGAGTGCCTCTATCTATGTTCCACATTGTCATCACGAGAACAGGATATAGTCACCTTGCATGGCCTCACGAATTTTATGAACAGACTGACGGTGTCGCCATGGGTAGTCCTTTATCGCCTGTGGTGACCAACTTTTTAATGGAGGACTTCGAGGAGAAGGCGCTGGAATCTGCAAGCTTGAAGCCCACAGTGTTTTGGAGGTATGTTGACGACACGTTTCTAATGTGGCCCCATGGTGAAGACATGTTAAAAGGATTTTTAGATCATCTGAACTCCATCCACAGACAAATTCAGCTCACGATGGCAACCGAAAAAGATGGATGCCTTCAATTTTTGGATGTGCTGGTACGGCGTAAAGATGATGGCACCTTGGGACACGCGGTTTATCGAAAACCGACCGCCGGCCGCTGTGGCCGAGCGGTTCTAGGCGCTTTAGTCCGGAACCGCGTGACCGCTACGGTCGCAGGTTCGAATCCTGCCTTGGGCATGGATGTGTGTGATGTCCTTAGGTTAGTTAGGTTTAAGTAGTTCTAAGTTCTAGGGGACTTATGACCTCAGATGTTAAGTCCCATAGTGCTCAGAGACTTTTGAACCATTTTTTTTTAAACCGACCCATAAATATTTACATTTACCCGTAAATAGCTGTCACCACCCTTCACAGACAATGAGTGCACTCAGAACTCTAGCACACTGAGTACATGTCATTGCTGACGAGAGCAGTCTGGAGGACGAGCTTTTACAACTGAGAAGAGTTTTTGAAGCCAACGGGTACTCACATCAGCAGATACATAAGGCGTTACAAATGAAACCAACTGTGGCTATAAGAAAATCAGAAGAAGACAAGGAAAGTTTTAAATCGATGGCTTTTCTGCCTTACGTGGGAAGCCTGTCGTCAAAAATAGGACGGATCCTCAGTAAGCATGAAGTTAAGGATGATTTGGTGCATCGGAAGCCTGGGGTTTACAAGATCCCCTGTGAGTGCGGCCGTTCCTAGATCGGGCAGACGATACGTACTATACAGGAGAGATGCACAGAGCACCGCAGGTACACCCGGCTCTTACAACCTAATAAATCTGCGGTGGCCGAGCACTGTATTGACACTGGGCACTCTATGGTGTACGATAACGTCGAAATTTTAACCTCGACTTCCTCCTTCTGGGACACAGTAGTGGAGGAAGCAATTTAATTAATAGAGATAGCGGCTTCAGCCTGGACAAATCTTGGAATCCGGTAATTTCTGTAGTAAAATCACAAAGACGTCGCGACGGTACAGCTCGCAGCGATACATCGATATCACCGTGCGGATCGACTACACAGCCGTAGATCTATTTCCATGCATATGACATTCGTCTTTGCCGCCGATTAACGTCTCTGGCGCCTTGTGTATCTATGGCCGCATGTGCAGTGGTGCAGTCCACGGCTTTAAAAAGACGGAGCAAGTGCTGGAATGTCAGTCACCCGGGCTCACTCAGAAGATGGCTGGACGGTATTCAGCCGAAATATCAGAAGAAGAAGTCAAATTTATGCGGCTGCACGCCAGAAATTTTATAGATCAGTATTTGCGCCGCGAAAATATGAAGATGCAAAACCATGTAACTGGCGTATATCTCTTCACTCTCTGGTCAAATTCTAATTCAACATTGTAATTAGAAATTTCTATAAAAATAGTGTCATTAAAAAAGTCTATTACTTCATCCTTTTCATGCAAATAATTCATCCCAGTATTCACGTGTTCATTTATGCCTTCTACTATTAAAAGACATTGTTCTATAATGAGATTCAGACATTCTAACATCATGAACACTTTCTTCTTGAATGGGACACTTTTATTCGAAATTGCAACTTCCATCTTCGTGTTCCTAAGACAAAATACTGGACAGTTCACGCTTATTGAAAGGTGAAGGAGTATCATTCTCTGAAGTCACCTTGAAACTCTGTTTAATGAAGCTTTAGGTATGAATGTTTGAAATCACCTAGATAACAGAACGCAGCATGTCATTCCCAATGGAGAGAAGTCATCCGAAGTAAGAGTGATTTCAGGTGTGCCGCAGGGGAGTGTCATAGGACCGTTGATATTCACAATATACATAAATGACGTTGTGGATGACATCGGAAGTTCACTGAGGCTTTTTGCAGATGATGCTGTGGTGTATCGAGAGGTTGTAACAATGGAAAATTGTACTTAAATGCAGGAGGATCTGCAGCGAATTGACGCATGGTGCAGGGATTGGCAATTCAATCTCAATGTAGACAAGTGTAATGTGCTGCGAATACATAGAAAGATAGATCCCTTATCATTTAGCTACAAAATAGCAGGTCAGCAACTGGAAGCAGTTAATTCCATAAATTATCTGGGAGTACGCATTAGGAATGATTTAAAATGGAATGATCATATAAAGTTGATCGTCGGTAAAGCAGAAGCCAGACTGAGATTCACTGGAAGAATCCTAAGGAAATGCAATCCGAAAACAAAGGAAGTAGGTTACAGTACACTTGTTCGCCCACTGCTTGAATACTGCTCAGCAGTGTGGGATCCGTATCAGATGGGGTTGATAGGAGAGATAGAGAAGATCCAACGGAGAGCAGCGCGCTTCGTTACAGGATCATTTAGTAATCGCGAAAGCGTTACGGAGATGATGGATAAACTCCAGTGGAAGACTCTGCAGGAGAGACGCTCAGTAGCTCGGTACAGGCTTTTGTTAAAGTTTCGAGAACATACCTTCACCGAAGAGTCAAGCACTATATTGCTCCCTCATACGTATATCTCGCGAAGAGACCATGAGGATACAATCAGAGAGATTAGAGCCCACACAGAAGCATACTGACAATCCTTCTTTCCACGAACAATACGAGACTGGAATAGAAGGGAGAACCTATAGAGGTACTCAGGGTACCCTCCGCCACACACTTTCAGGTGGCTTGAGGAGTATTGGTGTAGATGTAGATGTAGAAACTTGGTTTAATCAAGTTTTGGGTATGAATATTTTCCTTCTTCCATTTACTACCGTCATTTTAGGGGACTGAAGTTCCCTTTCCATGACTAAACATTTGCATTTCAAGCATTCATTTTCATTATACAATTCCTCAAATTCCATATTTCCCATTTCGTAATTCTTTAGCATAACTTATAAATCAGATGGCATATGCTGAAGTTTTGAGACTCCTTCTTGATCACTGTAGACATATCGCTCAGTTTCGGCTTCTTCTACATTTTCTACTTCCAAGTGCTCTGCTGCATCGTTACTGGATAACAGTTCTTCACACTATCGAGAATTTTTCCAATTCCTCCAAATCTATTGGTACAGACGCTCCTTTTTCATCCATATTATTGATTCCCAAACTTGCCTCTCGTCCTTGTTAAACTACTTCAAACTGAACCAATAAAATACAAAATCCATATCTTTAGAGGAAACTTCAAGTCATTCTTCCATATATATCAAACATGGTGACTCCAGGTTTGTCTTTCAGTTTTCCTCAAATCAAAATACAATTTTTAGACTGTTGATCAATTACTCCACACTTTCATTTATGCAATCTGTTATTCCTTTTTCCTTTTAAATAATTAATGCCTAATATGACATCACCTGTTAATAATCTTAATTCCAGTTATCTCACTAGCCTTTCCACAACTATTTCGATCCGTTCAGTTACTTTGACATACTCGTATTTATCCATAACTGCCACTTTCATGTACTGTCCTATGTGATTTCATAGCTTCACATTATCACAAAGCATCCTTGAAATTACGGGGGCCACTCTTGCAATGTCTACAATCATTACTAGTTCAGTATTATCAAAATTTACACAAATGTCAAGACAGTGCAGATTTCTGAAAGGTTAAACCTATACTAGTCGAACATCTTCCATATCCAGTGCATTTATAAAGAAATGTTCTTCTCTTTCAGCTGTATTACTCGAGATAAAGTCAATACTAAAGAAATATTTTTCACTTTCTCCAATATTTTCTTGACGTCTGTCATGTTCAGAAGTTGTCTTGTGGTGGCTAATCCGCTCATGACACGAGACATCAGCGTCAAATGCTCCATGTCTGCGATTGATCCTTTATACTCTCATGTTCGTATCTCTATTCGGTCGAGTAAATTTGCATCCGAGTCAATATTTCCATTACAAGTCTGGTTTGAAGTGGCCCTATTAAAATATTGCCTAATCATATGCTTGCATTGATTATTGAAACATGGTCATTGCATTTCATCTGCGGTTGGGCCGGAGGTTGCCTTCATACATTACTATTGTTATGACCACTTCTTGTCCGCGGTTGAGGCCTCTTGTTCTGCTAATCATTGTCTCATCGAACACCGCTTCCATTCCTGAGCCATTCTCGTTAATAAATCTGCACCACCTATTATTTTGATACAGGTTATACTGATTCCATCGCTGTAAATTCCGTTGTGACTGCTCAAAACGTCTTTCTGGTTGAAACTTTCCCTTTTATCATTATTATTGCCAGTTCGGCTGTGATTTTCCAAATCCTCCAACGACGTAATAAATTGTTCCATTCTGTATTTTCTGTTTGTGATAGCAATCGCATGTACGTGATACGGTAACTTTTTAATACCTTCATAAATCAACTCCTCGAGATGTAGTAGATAGGACAAAAGTAAATTCTTTAGCTATGCTTTCATATTTTCCACCATCAGAATAATTACAATCATCGAATATCCCACGTTTAGACTGTTGCCCTTTTGACCAGCTTCCTTCTAGAAAATTCAGTCGAAATCTCCCTACAATATGACAGTTCTCAACAATAGCCATTGACTGGAGTTCCGTGTATCCATCAAGATCAGGGCCAGCCACGGCTTTGTTGGGTCCTTCTCGGAATACCGTACCCGGAACAGCGCTGCATTTCAGAGAGTATTGCGACGTGTCATTTTTCCGTCGGCGCAGCTCTCTCCACTTTGGCAGAATCACGGTGTCAGCGCCTTTTATCCTTCGCTTTTTATTCGTGGTATAAAGCATTTTACATGACCAGCAGCTGTTTACACAGAAAGAGGTCACCTAGCGATCTATCGTCCAAAGCCACAAAAATCAAAGGGAATGGCAGAATAGAGGGATGAAATTTCTCAATATATATTATATAATCGCATAAGAGACGGGTACTTCAAATCTGCTACGAAACGACATTACCACGGAGAAAGAATTTAAAGATTTAGTTCTCAATGAAAGAACACAAAATTACAACGATCAAGAGATGAGATTCATTGTTCTGTACATCGAAAAATACTTTGTGCTAAATTTGCGAGTATGGAGCACGGGAAGAAGCTGGTGGTATTAACTGTAAAATTTCTGAAGTCGCACGCATTATTCCACAGTCAGCTGCAGCACGTTTCGATTGACCTGAACGAAAAGTATAGGGACTTTATGCATTACTGCAAAGTAAGACATGTGATTACATTTTCACGCAGTTTGGGTGCATAGATCCTGAGAAATAAGTACCCAGAACAACCAAGGGGCATACCTAGAGCGAATTTTCGAATTAAAACTCGCTATTGTTGAATTTATGAATGAAAAATGAGTCTAGGAATGAAAATTAGAAGATCCGGAAAGGAATGTAGCCCTCGCATGTAAGTGGACTTGACGCTGCCCACACTAAGGCACTGCAAGGTGAACAAATACTTCTTTATAATTTTATGGGAACGCATTTAAAAAGAAAACCGCGTTATAGGAGGGATACATTCTGAGAAACACAGTCCAATTCCCTAAGCTCACGCCGGCCGGAGTGGCCGAGCGGTTCTAGGCGCTACAGTCTTGAACCGCGCGGCCGCTACGGGCGCAGGTTCGAATCCTGCCTCGGGCATGGATGTGTGTGATGTCCTTAGGTTAGTTAGGTTTCAGTAGTTCTAAGTTCTAGGGGACTGATGACCTCAGAAGCTAAGTCCTGTAGTGCTCAGAGCCATTTTCTGAACCTAAGCTCACTGCCCTTAAACAAAACGCGAGGTTCGAAGAGTTCATCGTGATTATACCTGTTCTCGAGCTGATGACGGTTCAGACCCAATTCCGGCCATTCAGATTTAGGTTCTCCGTGATTTCCCTAAATCGCTCCATGCAAATGCCCATTTCAGTCTTCAGCCTCAATCTTGCATTCAGTAACACTCGTTTCCGTCACGCGTTTGTTTCCCTGCAGTTGTACACAGCAGTATAGATAAGCATACTGTTGATCTATATAGACTTCGGGTGTGAATCCATACACTGAGGTGAGAAAGGTCATGGTATAACTGCTAATATCATGTCGGACTTCGGTTTTCCATGCGTAGTGCAGCAACAGAACGTGGCATTAACTCAACAACTCGTTGCAAGTCCCCTGCAGAAATATTGGGCCATGGTACATTTATAACAGGCAACGGCCTTGCCGCAGTGGATACACCAGTTCCCGTGAGATCACCGATGTTAAGCGCTGTCGGACGTGGCCGGCACTTGGATGGGTGACCATCCAGCCGCCATGCGCTGTTGCCAGTTTTCGGGATGCACTCAGCCTCGTGATGCCAAATGAGGAGCTACTCGACCGAATAGTAGCGGCTCCGGTCAAAGAAAACCATCATAACGACCGGGAGAGCGGTGTGCTGACCACACGCCCCTCCTATCCGCGTCCTCAACGGAGGATGACACGGCGGTCGGATGGTCCCGATGGGCCACTTGTGGCCTGAAGACGGAGTGCTACATTTATAACCGTTCGTAACAGCGAAAGTGTTACCGATGCAGTATTTTGTGCACAAAATGGCCTCTCGATTACGTTCCATAACCGTTCGATGGGATTCATGTCGAACGATCTGGCGGGATAAATAACGCGCCCGAACTGTCCAGAACGCACTTCAAAGCAATCGAACAACTGAGGCCCATTGACATGGCGTGTTACATGGAACATGAAGTACACTACTGGCCATTAAAATTGCTACACCAAGAAGAAATGCAGATGATAAACGGGTATTCATTGGACAAATATATTATACTAGAACTGACATGTGATTACATTTTCACGCAGTTTGGGTGCATAGATCCTGAGAAATAAGTACCCAGAACAACCACCTCTGGCCGTAGTAACGGCCTTGATACACCTGGGCGTTGAGTCAAACAGAGCTTGGATGGCGTGTACAGGTACAGCAGCCCATGCAGCTTCAACACGATACCACAGTTCATCAAGAGTAGTGACTGGCGTATTGTGACGAGCTATTTGCTCGCCCACCATTAACCAGACGTTTTCAGTTGGTGAGAGATCTGGAGAATGTGCTGGCCAGTGCAGTAGTCGAACATTTTCTGTATCCAGAAAGGCCCGTACAGGACCTGCAACATGCGGTCGTGCATTATCCTGCTGAAATGTAGGGTTTCGCAGGGATCGAATGAAGGGTCGAGCCACGGGTCGTAACACATCTGAAATGTAACATCCACTGTTCAGAGTGCCGTCAACACGAACAAGAGGTGACCGAGACGTGTAACCAATGGCACCCCATGCCATGACGCCGGGTGATACGCCACTATGGCGATGACGAATATAGGCTTCCAATGTGCGTTTACCGCGATGTCGCCAAACACGGATGCGACCATCATGATGCTGTAAACAGAACCTGGATTCATCCGCAAAAATGACGTTTTGCCATTCGTGCACCCAGGTTCGTCGTTGAGTACACCATCACAGGCGCTCCTGTCTGTGATGCAGCGTCAAGGGTAACCGCAGCCATGGTCTCCGAGATGATAGCCCATGCTGCTGCAAACGTCGTCGAACTGTTCGTGCAGATGGTTGTTGTATTGCAAACGTCCCCATCTGTTGACTCTGGGATCGAGACGTGGCTGCACGATCTGTTACAGCCATGCGGATAAGATGCCTATCATCGCGACTGCTAGTGATACGAGGCCGTTGGGATCCAGCACGGCGTTCCGTATTACCCTCCTTAACCCACCGATTCCATATTCTGCTAACATTTATTGGATCTCGACCAACGCGAGCAGCAATGTCGAGATACGATAAACCGCAATCGCGATAGGCTACAATCGGACCTTTATCAAAGTCGGAAACGTGATGGTACGCTTTTCTTCTCCTTACACGAGGCATCCCAACAACGTTTCACTAGGCAACGCCGGTCAACTGTTGTATGTGTATGAGACATCACCTTCGTGGTGTAGCAATTTTAATGGCCAGTAGTGTATATGAATGGCTGATAATGATCTCACTGTAGCCGAAAATAACCTCTTACAGTCAATTATCGGCCCAATTGGATCAGAGGACCCAGTCCATTCCATACAAACACAGGGCACACCATCATGGCCATGATGCGGTTCTAGGCGCTACAGTCTGGAACTGCTCGAACGCTACGGTCGCAGGTTCGAATCCTGCCTCGAGCATGGATGTGTGTGATGTCCTTAGGTTAGTTAGGTTTAATTAGTTTTAAGTTCTAGGGGACTGATGACCTCAGTAGTCCCATAGTGCTCAGAGCCATTTTTGAACACCATCATGGAGCCACCACCAGTTTGCACAGTGCCCTGTTGACAACTTGTGTCCATGGCACCGTGGGGTCTGAGCCACACTCGAAACCTTCCATAAGCCATTACCAACTGAAATCTAGAGTCATCTGAACAGGCCACGGTTTTTCAGTCGTCTACGGTCCAACCGATTTTGTCACGAGCCCAGGAGAGAAGCTGCAGGGGATGTCGTCCTGTTACCAAAGGCACTCGCGTCGGTCGTCTGCTGCCATAGCCCACTATCGACAAATTTCGCCGCACTCTCCTAATGAATACAATCGTATTACGTCCCACATTGATTTCTGCGGTTATTTCACACAGTACTGCTTGTCTGTTAACAATGGCAAATCTACGCAAACGCCGCTGTTCTCGATCGTTAATTGAAGGCGTTGACCTGTGCCTTGGCCGTGTTGAGAGGTAGTGCCTTGTAATGGTTCTTTATTTACGTGACCATTACGGGACTCCAACCCCAGTTCTCGATACCAGTAATATCGAACTACTTTTCTGCGAAGTAACAGACATATTTTGGTGAAAATATTCACATTTGGTTTTATTAATGTATAGATAGTCCCATGTATCGATATATTACAGTGATATGGTTCTTGCGTGTATGCATTTCTGTGAGACTGTCATAATCTTTGACTTACTTGTAACTGTTTTGGCGCAAATGTGCACAGAGCAGTCTTTGTTTCACTTAGCAGAAGTTAAGTTGTTATTTCGCTTAGTAAAAGAACAGTCAAGTCTTGTGTTTGGTTAAAGTGGAAATTAAATATATGAAGATTGATACAAAACTGTTTTCTTGATGATGTGACAATTAAGAAGAAGTATATGTGAATTCACAAGAAGTTTATTAAAAATGTGGATCGTGAACACCAAGTCAAAAATTATTTCTACCATGCCATTGTTCTGATCTGGGATTGTTTGATCATTAAGAATTTCCTGAAAAACGCATTTGTTAGGTCTTCAAATATTGCTAAAATGCAGATCTGGAACTTCTAGCAGTCAAAGTGGAATCACCCTAGAATCAACAAGATGAGCCACAACCACTTCGACGAAATCTACGTGGGAATCCATTCAAAATAAGTGCCAAATTAATAACTTTTTTACGGTGACCTCATTATTTCTATTCTGACGATACCATCCACAGTCAATAACTTAGTTGTTGCCCGATAAAGCGAACATATGCTGCGTGAGCAACATCATTAATCTGATTTCTAATCTACTTTGCAAGTGGTGGTGTTAGAGCCTGAAATTTGGTATTCTCGGCACACTCTTGGATCCAGACATACTGAATTCTCTAACGATTTCTGAAATGGAATGCCCCACGCGTCTAGCTCCAGCTACCATTCCGCGTTCAAAGTCTGTTAATTACCGTCGTGCGGATATAACCACATCGGTAACATTTTCACATGAATCATCTACATCTACATGATTACTCTGCAATTCACATTTAAATGCTTGGCAGAGGGTTCATCGAACCACAATCATACTATCTCTCTACCATTCCACTCCCGAACAGCGCGCGGGAAAAACGAACACCTAAACCTTTCTGTTCGAGCTCTGATTTCTCTTATTTTATTTTGATGATCATTTCTACCTATGTAGGTTGGGCTCAACAAAATATTTTCGGATTCGGAAGAGAAAGTTGGTGACTGAAATTTCGTAAATAGATCTCGTCGCGACGAAAAACGTCTTTGCTTTAATGACTTCCATCCCAACTCGCGTATCATATCTGCCACACTCTCTCCCCTATTACGTGATAATACAAAACGAGCTGCCCTTTTTTGCACCCTTTAGATGTCCTCCGTCGATCCCGCCTGGTAAGGATCCCACGCCGCGCAGCAATATTCTAACAGAGGACGAACGAGTGTAGTGTAAGCTGTCTCTTTAGTGGACTTGTTGCATCTTCTAAGTGTCCTGCCAATGAAACGCAACCTTTGGCTCGCCTTCCCCACAATATTATCTATGTGGTCTTTCCAACTGAAGTTGTTCGTAATTTTAACACCCAGGTACTTAGTTGAATTGACAGCCTTCAGAATTGTACTATTTATCGAGTAATCGAATTCCAACGGACTTCTTTTGGAACTCATGTGGATCACCTCACACTTTTCGTTATTTAGCGTCAACTGCCACCTGCCACACCATACAGCAATCTTTTTTAAATCTCTTTGCAACTGATACTGGTCTTCGGATGACCTTACTTGACGGTAAATTACAGCATCATCTGCGAACAACCTAAGAGAACTGCTCAGATTGTCACCCAGGTCATTTACATAGATCAGGAACAGCAGAGGTCCCAGGACACTTCCCTGGGGAACACCTGATATCACTTCAATTTTACTCAATGATTTGCCGTCTATTACTACGAACTGCGACCTTCCTGACAGGAAATCACGAATCCGGTCGCACAACTAAGACGATACCCCATAGGCCCGCAGCTTGATTAGAAGTCACTTGTGAGGAACGGTGTCAAAAGCTTTCCGCAAATCTAGAAATACGGAATCAACTTGAGATCCCCTGTCAATAACAATGGCAAATCTACGGAAACGCCTCGATCGTTAATTGAAGGCGTTGGCCAGTGCCTTGGATGTGGTGAGAGGTAATGCCTGAAATTTGGCATTCTCGGCACACTCTTGGGTCCCGATATACTGAATTCTCGAACGATTTCCGAAATGTAATGCCCCATGCGTCAAGCTCCGGCTACCATTCCGCGTTCAAAGTCTGTTAATTCCTGTCGTGCGGTTATAACCACATCGGTAACATTTTCACATGAATCACCTGACTAAAATGACAGCTCCGTCGAGGCACTGCCACTTTATGCCTTGTGTACGCAATACTACCGCCATCTGTATATATGGAATCAGTGTCTCACGACTTTTTTCACCTCAGTGTAATACAATGGAAGAACGGCACGACACTATGCCGAGCCCTTCCCGCAGCGACGGTAGCCACACCGCAGTACTTTCCTATGTGTACATGAGCACCTACGAGAAATCGGATCCTTTCGTGTTATAATGAAAGATGTTGGCCATATGAAGTATGCCACAGTTCCCAATCTGGAAACGAATCTGATATATGCGACTAGTGTCAATCGTGCCACCAGTAGTAGCCGCCTTTCACGAGCCACAAACACATATCAAACAATTGTTTTGAGTGAAACTTCCTGGCAGATTAAAACTGTGTGCCGGACCGAGACTCGACCTCGGGACCTTTGCCTTTCGCGGGCAAGTGCTCTAACAACTGAGCTACCCAAGCACGACTCACACCCCGTCCTCACAGCTTTACTTCCGCCAGTACCTCGCCTCCTACCGTCCAAGCTTTACAGAAGCTCTCCTGCGAACCTTGCCCGCGAAAGGCAAAGGTCCCGAGTTCGAGTCTCGCTCCGGCACACAGTTTTAATCTGCCAGGAAATTTCATATCAGCGCCCACTCCGCTGCAGAGTGAAAATCTCATTCTGGAAACATCCCCCAGGCTGTGGCTAAGCCATGTCTCCGCAATATCCTTTCTTTCAGGAGTGCTAGTTCTGCAAGGTTCGCAGGAGAGCTTCTGTAAAGTTTGGTTCAAATGGCTCTGAGCACTATGGGACTCAACTGCTGAGGTCATTAGTCCCCTAGAACTTAGAACTAGTTAAACCTAACTAACCTAAAGACATCACAAACATCCATGCCCGAGGCAGGATTCGAACCTGCGACCGTAGCGGTCTTGCGGTTCCAGACTGCAGCGCCTTTAACCGCACGGCCGCTTCGGCCGGCGTAAAGTTTGGACGGAGGAGGGGAGGTACTGGCGGAAGTAAAGCTTTGAGGAGGGGGCGTGAGCCGTGCTTGGGTAGCTAAGTTGGTACAGCACGTGCCCGCGAAAGGCAAAGATCCCGAGTTCGGGTTTCGGTCCGGCACACAGTTTTAATCTGCCAAGAAGTTCCATATCAGCGCACACTCCGCTGCAGAGTGAAAATCTCATTCTGGAATTGTTTTGAGTATCTTATACGAACACTGGGGCCTTATGAGATCATATTGCAGGGTTCAAATGGTTCAAATAGCTCTAAGCACCATGGGACTTAACATCTAAGGTCATCAGTCCCCTAGACTTAGAACTACTTAAACCTAACTAACCTAAGGACATCACACACATCCATGCCCGAGGCAGGATTCGAACCTGCGACCGTAGCATCAGCGCGGCTCCGGACTAAAGCGCCTAGAACCGCTCGGCCACAGTGGCCGGCTATATTACAGGGTTTTCACTGTTCTGCAGGTATTTTTACAGGAACAAAAATACGAGAGGACTTTAAAAACTAAACTACACTTATCGTCCCTCGCTAAGATCATCTGTCAACAAGAGTGGCACATTATGAAAAGGGAGTACATGTTCTGGGATTCGTGCCGGCGGCTGGTCCTGGCGGAGGTTCGAGACCTCCCGCGGGCATGGGTGTGTGTGTGTAAGTCCTTAGGATAATTTAGGTTAAGTAGTGTGTAAGCTTAGGGACTGGTGACCTTAGCAGTTAATAAGTCCCATAAGATTTCACACACATTTGATCATTTTTGATTCGTGCTGTCAAAGTTCTGCTGCGGTGCGTTTAACAGGTGCATCACGGTGTGACAGTGAAATGGTGTGTGAACTGGGAATGTACTCCAATGGGGGACACTATGATTCTTGTGGGAAACCGGGGACAAAACTGCAAACAGGATCTCCGTGAAATTCTGGTTGTATGTGGACCAAATGCGATGTTGCTTCCAGTAACAGTGATATTGTGTCAATATGACCAAGACCCCAGAGACATTGGAGATGCTTATCACGAAGGAAGGCCCTCGCTGTCGACTCAGACTGCAATGTTCAGACAACAGAGGAACTGATTTGCAGCAATCCCGTATCGATGAGGATCAACGACGAGAACCGTGACACAGTGGTTCACAGATGGCTCCGTCACCAAGGGGCAGATTGCTACAAGGAACTGCTACAACGTTCCGACTGTTGTTTGCATAGACTTGGTGACTATGTTGAAAATAGTCATACGTGTCTTTCTCACTATGAAGCGTCGTGCAGCATTCCATGCTAAAGCTTCACTAAGTTTTCTAATTCCCTTTGTAGTAGAAGTGACAAACTAAATAAAATAACAACACCACAAAATAGTTACTCTAGATCAAAAAATCAAATGGCTCTGAGTACTATGGGACTTAACTTCTGAGGTCATCAGTCCCCTAGAACTTAGAACTACTTAACCCTAACTAACCTAAGGACATCACATACATCCATGCCCGAGGCAGGATTCGAACCTGCGACAGTAGCGGTCGCGCGGTTCCAGACTGTAGCGCCTAGAACCTCTCGGCCACTCCGGACGGCAGTTACTCTAGACTAATGAAATTTTGGGAATACATTTGTCTAGGTAATATATTTATGTGATTAACATTGCAAGATCACGAGTTAATGTTAGCGCGGAACAAGCCATTGGAAATGTGAACTGCTGGTCCATTAAGAACCGGCGTGACCGCCAGAATGTTGAGTGCAAGCATGCAAAAATTCATGCATTGTGTTCTCCACGTGCCGAATTTCAATTTCTGGGATGGAGTTCCTCGCCTTTTGCACTTGGTCAGTCAATCAGTTAATGCTGTTTGTGGATGACGATGGAGTTGTCATTCGATGACGTCCGTTATGTTCTCAGCCGGCCACTGTGACCGAGCGGTTCTATGCGCTTCAGTCCGGAACCGCGCTGCTGCTACGGTCGCAGTTTCGAATACTGCCTCGGGCATGGTTGTGTGTGATGTCCTCAGGTTAGTTAGGTTTAAGTAGTCTTACGTCTAGGGGACTGATGATCTCAGATGTTAAGTTCAAAAATGGTTCAAATGGCTCTAAGCGCTATGGGACTCAACATCTGAGGTCATCAGTCCCCTAGAACTGAGAACTAATTAAACCTAACTAACCTAAGGACATCACACACATCCATGCCCGAGGCAGGATTCGAACCTGCGACCGTAGCTGAAGAAAATGTATGTTTGGTTACAACAGTGGTATGTGGGCGACCGTTATCCTGTTGGAAAATCCCCCATAGAATTCTGCTCATGATGGCAGCACAAGAGGTCAAATCACCAGACTGAAGTACAAATTTGCAATCAGAGTGAGTGATATAACCACGAGTGTGCTCCTGCTCTCATACTAAATCGTACTCCAGACCTTAAACCCAGGAGTAGGTCCAGTGTGTCTAGCTGACAGACAGGTTGGTTGCAGACCCTCAACTGTCCTCCTTCTAGTCAACACACGGCCATCACTGGCACCGAGGCATATCCAGCTTTCATCAGAAAAGACGACAGACTTCTATACTCCCTCCAATGAGCTCTCGCTTAACACCACCGAAGACACTAATGGTAGTATTTCAGCGTCAGTAGAACGCACGCTACGGGGCGTCTGGCTTGGAGATGTCCTTGAAGTAACCGATTTTTAACACTCCGTTGTGTCACTGTGGTGTGAAATACTGCTCAGATTGCTGCTGCTGATTCAGTACGATGCACCAGAGCCATACGCCGAACAAGATGGTCTTCCCTCTCGGCAGTGCCACGTGTCCTTCCAAATGGTTCAAATGGCTCTGAGCACTATGGGACTTAACAACTGAGGTCATCAGTCCCCTAGACTTAGAACTATTTAAACCTAACTAAGCTAAGGACATCACACACATCAATGCCCGAGGCAGGATTCGAACCTGCGACCGTAGTGGTCGTCGGTTCCGGACTGAAGCGCCTAGAACCTCTCGGCCACAACGGCCGGCCGTGACCTTCCAGACCGGTCTTTTTGCGACCGTAAATTTTCGTGACCACCTCTGCCGGGAATCGTGTACAGTCGCTACATTCCTGCCAAGTGCTTCTGCAATATCGTGGTAGGAACACCCAGCTTCTCGTAGCCCTGCAACACGTCCCCGTTCAAACTCAGAGAGGTGTTGGTAATGGGTTTTTGTCGCCTTGAAGGCATTCTTGGCTATCATGAACTCACCACATTCAGTCTCAACGGTAGCTAACGCTCATGACCGTTACAGCGTGTATTTAAAACAAACCTGATTTGATCCTCATAGTGACACTACTAGCGTCACTCTTATGCGACTGGCCCGAAATCTGAACAGACATCATGTTTCAAATGTAGAAACACGCCTACCAACTTTCGTTTATGTTGCAAACCTCCTTCTTAGCTTTGCGATTTTTTTCCGTCAGTGTATATTATTATTCTGTAACCAGCCACCGGAGAACAACGGGCCTCGGTATCAAAACACTCAGAAAATATGTGGAAATAAGGGCATATTTCTTGTGTAGTCAGAGTATATACAGCCTTTTAACGTGAGTTTTTGCGTGACTGGGATTAGCCGAGCGGTCTCAGGCGCTGTAGTCATGGACTGTGCGGCTGGTCCCTGCGGAGGTTTGAGTCCTCCCTCGGGAATGGGTGTGTGTGTTTGTCCTTAGGATAATTTAGGTTAAGTAGTGTGTAAGCTTAGGGACTGATGACCTTAGCAGTTAAGTCCCATAAGATTTCACACACATTTGAACATTTGATTTTGCGCTGCACTGGATGTCTCCGCTGTTTCGTTTCCCAGGGGCGGTTGCAGAGTATATCTGTGTTGTCCTCTTGTTGACAGATAAAGTGGCCATACATCGCGCAGATCTGCTCAGATTTTTTTTTCTATTCCTGCCATTAACTGACCTTGATAAATGACGCGGAGTGACGTTTAATAGCCAAAAATCAGTCAGATGAGATTCTGGAAATAATTTCTTTCCGGGCTTGAATTGCACTTTCTAAGTTCTCTTCCTCTGGATCTCTATTTGGCATATGGCATACCAACTAAATTCTCCACCGAACAAGCGATTCGCTTCCGGCTATCTAGATTAAATTTAACTTTGTTTTCCATAGATTGCTTAAGCAATGCAAAGAAGATTCACCAATCCTATACTGAAACTTCCTGGCAGATTAAAACTGTGTGCCGGACTGAGACTCGAACTCGGAGGATCTTTCAGGAGTGCTAGTTCTGCAAGGTTCGCAGGAGAGCTTCTGTAAAATTTGGAAGGTAGGAGACGAGGTACTACCAGAAGTAAAGCTGTGAGGACGGGGCGTGAGTCGTGCTTCGGTAGCTCAGATGGTAGAGCACTTGCCCGCGAATGGCAAAGGTCACGAGTTCGAGTCTCGGTCCGGCACACAGTTTTAATCTGCCAGGAAGTTTCATATCAGCGCACACTCCGGTGAAGAGTGATAATCTCATTCTGGAATCCTATACTGTGCTCAGCTTCTAGCGAAGATAAACCCTAATCTTCGCTTCTAATATGTTCCCAACAGCTACCGTAAGAGATTTTGTGGTTGTGGCTAACGTGAAGAATGTTGTTGTGAAACAGAATCGCAACTTTTCGCCTACCTACAATCTTACATTCATATGGAACGGTATCTGGCAATTTCTGAACCCAGTGCTGATAATGCTCTTGTATTTCGCGATGATTTCGTAACAATGTGGTGTCCCTATATTTATATCTGCCGTCCGCTATCAGTCTCTGAGAATCACAGCTATACTGGTTAAAACACTGACAAAGCAGTTGACGTGTATTACTGGATAAACTCCCTTTACTCTCTCTAGATGACTAGCGATAATGTAACTGATTGTTGGCGCTGCAAATAGTTGCAAGAAGCATCGCTCTGTTACTAAATACACACCATTAGCGATCGCCTTCTTCATATATTCAGATCAATATAACACAAATTGTAGGGGACTGAAGTCTGATCGTTATTTCAACGACGCATAGGAAGGCGTAAGGGTATACTCGGAACAATCAGCGGTCCCCAGAATCTCGTGTTCACTAGACTGTTCAGCGACGAAGAATTTCACGTTTCTGATCAAACATGAAAGTGCTGCTAAAACTTTTTGCTGCTGCCATTAGCAACTGGTGACCAGTGGGTGGATTCTGCTGCGAGGCATTCCGAAACGAGGTACATTTGTTAGCAAAGTTCCGTTGCGATCAAATGTCGCCTGTCAACAGTTCTGATAAATGTCAGGGCTCTTGCGTCACGTCAAAAAATACCTCACTCTCTGGCCAGGACTGCAAAAGCATTCTACGAATTTATCGGATTGTGGGAGGAGTAGGAGCTCACGTGTACACCTTTGTTACAATGCTGGACGGTTTTATTTGCTCTATCGTGCACCAGTTTCGATCCTAGCGGCACTTTACCGGGTCAGCACCCGCCTCCGTATCTGAGGTCACTGCCGCACGCTAGTATGGTGTCGCTCGATCCGAACGTAATCGGTCCGAATTCTAGAGATAGAGGGAACATTCATGGCCTGTATTTGTTCCACATGAGGAAGAAAGGTAGTAGAGTACTGATCTCGATTACCAAATACGCACAAATGTGCTTTATCTACAGTGTCTAATGCAGTGAGAACAATGCACAGAGAATTATCTGCACACGACCAAGCTTTTTACAAGTGCACCACATTGCGAGCGCAGAGCACAATACAGGCGCAAACGTAAGCTACGACAAGTGCAGTACTCGACATTCCAGATAGCATTAGAACTTAAGGTAGAGATGACAAAAGTCATGACATACCTACAGGGTGAAAAGTATTTAAACCGACAAACTCTGGGAGATTGTAGGGGACATCAAAGCAAATATTTTTCCCTAATGTCATTTTTCCTATGAGGATTATTTAAATGAGTGGAGGCATTATTATGCTCTTCACTTGTTAGAGGCTGTATTACGAACTTCAGTTGTTGGAGGGCGTATTACGCTTTTCAGTTGTAGGCAACTGCTGCCCACCAGTGTAGCAATGCATTGTCTCTGTTTGCTAATTGAGCGATACACGTGGAGTGATATGGTTGATCAACAACAATATCCTAATCGCCGTATTCCACATCATACAACCTTTGCTGCTGTGTACCAACGTCTGCGTGAGACCGGGTCATTTAGCGGATTACCTGGACAGGGATGCCGTCGCACTGTAAAAACGCAGCAATTTGAGGAAGCTGTCTTGCAGCATGTGGAGCAGGATCCATCAATCAGCACTCCTGCAATTGCACGTAACATGCGGACGAATCACACGAATGTAAGAACAGTCCTTCGAGAGCAGTTGTTACTTTCATTTCACTTACAGCATGTTCACAACCTGGAACCAGTTGATTATCCACCGAGAGCACAGATTTCACAGTGGTACCTGGAACAGTGTGAAATGCATCCTACATTTCCATCCTCTGTGTTATTTACCGATGAAGATGTTCTTCGTTAATGTGTGGGTCGGTATTGTTGGGAACTGTTTAATTGGGCCGTATCTGTTCAAATGGTTCAAATGGCTCTGAGCACTATGGGACTCAACTTCTAAGGTCATCAGTCCCCTAGAACTTAGAACTACTTAAACCTAACTAACCTAAGGACAGCACACACATCCATGCCCGAGGCAGGATTCGAACCTGCGACCGTAGCGGCCGCGCGGTTCCAGACTGTAGCGCCTTTAACCGCTTGGCCACCCCGGCCGGCGCCGTATCTGTTACCTAGGCCATTAAACGGCAGGCTTTATTACAATTTTCTCGCCAGAGCATTCCCAGAATTGCTGGAAGACGTCCCGCTCCCTGCAAGACAACGCATGTGGTTCCAACATGACGGGGCGCCGACACATTTCAGTCATCGTGTGCGTCGATTCCGGGACCGATGGTTCCCAGAAAAGTGGATTGGCAGAGGTGGTACTGTGCCATGGCCTGCTCGATCCCCAGATATGCCCCCTCTGGACTTTTTTGTATGGGGAGAGATGTGCAGCCTTGCTTACGCAACTCCCGTTGCGTCAGAAGAGCATCTGGTTGCCCGGATAGTAGTAGCAGCAGCAGGAAAAATTCACGATACTCCTGGGGTTTTTTCCTGTGTCAGACAAAACATGATCCGACGGTGTAACCATTGTTTACGTGTCAATGGAGGCATTTTTTAAAATCTACTGTAATTGAAATTGGGTTGTGTTAACGTGTTGCCGGCCGCGGTGGCCATGCGGTTTTAGGCGCTCAGTACGGAACCGCGCTACTGCTACGGTCGCAGGTTCGAATCCTGCCTCGGGCATGGATGTGTGTGATGTCCTTAGGTTAGTTAGGTTTAAGTAGTTCTGAGTTCTAGGGGACTGATGACCACAGATGTTAAGTCCCATAGTGCTCAGAGCCATTTGAACCATTTGTTAATGTGTTGTCTCTTGGTCATAAAAAAATGGGAAAGTGTTTGTTGGTTTAATTAATTTGCCGCCAGAGAAATCTTCGTCTACCGGTTTAAATACTCCTCATAGGAAAAAATGACATTAGGGAAAAATATTTGTTTTGATGTCCCCTACAACCTTACAGAGTTTGTCGGTTTAAATACTTTTCACCTTGTATATGCACGTATACGGATGGCGGTAGTATCGTGTACATAAGGCATAAAAGGGCGGTGCATTGTCAGATCTGTAATTTGTACTCAGGTGATTCATGTGGAAAAGTTTCCGATGTGGTTGTGACCGCAGGACGGGATTTAACAGACTATGAGCGCGGTGTGGTAGTTGGAGCTAGGCGCATGGGACATTCCATTTCGGAAATCGGTAGGGAATTCAATATTACGAAATCCACTGTGTCAAGAGTGTACCGCGAATACCAAATTTCAGGCATTACTTCTCACCACGGACAACGCAGTGGCCTACGGCCTTCGCTTAACGACCCAGAGCAGTGCCGTTGGCGTAAAGGTATAGTTGCTGGCAGACGAGCCAAACTGCGTGAAAATACCGCAGAAATCAATATGGGACGTACGACGAACGTATGCGCTAGGACAGTGCGGCGAAATTTGCCGTTAAAAGACTATGGCAACATGCGACCGACGCGAGTGCCTTTGCTAAGCGCATGACGTCGCCTGCAGCGCCTCTCCCGGAATCGTGACAACATTAGTTGGACCCTAGACGACTGGAAAACCGTGACCTGGTCAGATGAGTCCCGATTTCAGTTTGTAAGAGATGATGGTAGTGTTCGAGTATGGCGCAAACCCCATAAAGCCATCGATGTTATGTTCGAGTGATGCTCCAGTATAATGACTTTTCTGGAGACTAGAAATCTACTCTGTACGAATCAGCATGGGTTTCGAAAAAGACGATCGTGTGAAACCCAGCTCGCGCTATTCGTCCACGAGACTCAGAGGGCCATAGACACGGGTTCCCAGGTAGATGGCGTGTTTCTTGACTTCCGCAAGGCGTTTGATACAGTTCCCCACAGTCGTTTAATGAACAAAGTAAGAGCGTATGGACTATCAGACAAATTGTGTGATTGGATTGAAGAGTTTCTGGATAACAGAACGCAGCATGTCATTCTCAATGGAGAGAAGTCTTCCGAAGTAAGAGTGACTTCAGGTGTGTCGTAGGGGAGTGTCGTAGGACCGTTGCTGTTCACAATATACATAAATGACCTTGTGGATAACATCGGAAGTTCACTGAGGCTTTTTGCGGATGATGCTGTGGTATATCGAGAGGTTGTAACAATGGAAAATTGTACTGAAATGCAGGAGGATCTGCAGCGAATTGACGCATGGTGCAGGGAATGGCAATTGAATCTCAATGTAGACAAGTGTAATGTACTGCGAATACATAGAAAGAAATATCCCTTATCATTTAGCTCCAATATAGCAGGTCAGCTACTGGAAGCAGTTAATTTCATAAATTATCTGGGAGTAGGCATTCGGAGTCATTTAAAATGAAATGATCATATAAAGTTGATCGTCGGTAACTACTAATGTAGTGCCCCTTACTCGCGGCATTTCATTAATTCCCTTCCGCATAACAGGTTCAAACTCATAAGGAAATCGGCGAAATGCCCCGAATGATAAGGATAATATACAAGAGGCACTGCATTAGTAGTGTGACTAATTTGAGAGTTTGTGCCTGACGGGAGGCGTGGTAGAGTAGTCCATGCCGTTGCACTGTCTACTGTGTCTGGACGGCTTAGTGGTCAGAGCATATGTCTAGTAAGCAGGAGGTCCGGGTTCGAATCCCGGTCAGGCCAAATTTTCAACTCCCCTATTGATTTCAATCAATACCCACTCGCAGCCAGTGTCTGTAATTCCTTTGTGTCTTAATTCATAATGGCTGCTGGATCAGAGTGGTTTTTCTTCTTTCGGACATGTCCGAAAGAACAGACTTCACATGTACGAGCAGACGTGTTCCCACATCACAACCTTAACAGGGAGCAGCATGAAAAACGTGGTTCTTGTTGTCTAATACTCCGACGAGAATATTAGAATGGACACTGGACGGTCTTTCCTTTTTCCTACATAGCCACATTGCATATTTCATTGCCTGTTGGTGACGTATTAGTTCACAGATGCGTGGTAGAAGCACTCCTAGACATTGAAAAAATAGGTCAGTGTTTAACGTCTGTATCAATCGGGGAAAAACGTACATTTTAATAGAGTATTCGGCCGTTAGTCTGCTCGTGGTTTCCTAAACACTAACTCAGTGTCAAAACCAATACCTCAGCTCGTTGTGAAGATCTAGAGGTGTAATTCATGCAGAAATGGACAGAGTAGGTGTTGAGGATGTATGTAGCAACAAAGTCGACGTCCGCAGGACATAAAGAAATAGAAACTCACATTAGACCTGTTCATAAAGTGACAAATAAAAAAGATACGGCCTTGAATAAATTCTCATTCACGTACAAGCCTTGCTTTGCCATTATGACTCTACCCCCCCCCCCCCCTCCTCCTACCACCCCCCCCCCCCCCGGGTATTATTAAGCTGGACGTAAACAGGTATACGGATATAAAATGAATACTGCAGTAGGGTTGAGCTATATTTTCTTCGGGCTAGTGCTTCATTGCTCATAAACGTTTAGCTCCCTTTTAAAACATAAATAATTCTGGATAAAGTGCGTTGCGATTAGATTTTTATATACAGAGGGGAGTAAAACATTATTTAATTATCATAAAAACGAAACGCCTCGTCTTGTAATTTACATTACAGCCTGAAAGTGTGGCAGTCCATTGCACATGTCGTAAAGTCTGCAGTATAATCCCTAACGCAATGCTAAGAACAGGTATCAATTATTTGTAACTGGGAAGTGCGTATCGTGGGACCTAAATGAGTAATTATTAAAGGACTCGCAAATGGAAAGGAGCTATAAAACTCAAAGATGACGATATGTTACACTTTCAGTGGAAGAAAGTTCTTGTCAATTAAATTAAGAATGACGAATTTCTTTCAGAAAAATAACATTAATCCACGGAAGCAAATCTAAATCCAGTGGCACAAATTAAAAGTGCGACGATGTGCACCACGATGTGGCTTACAGCTAAAATTCCGGAAGCATATGCTCCTAGAAGAGTCAGCCAATATATTGCTTCCTCCACATGTGCCAACATTAAGTTGCTTTTCTCATTCTCCTTTGTGAGCTGCCTATAAAATTTCGATACCTTCCATGATAACATGTAAGTTTAAGATGTGCTTGCTGAATATTGTTTGCATGATGTTCCCCACTTTTAAACTTTCAAAGATGAGTTGGCTGGTTAAATATCGATGAAGAAAGAGCTGAACCAGAATTATTTTCAATCTTTTTTTACTGATTTCAGAATGAAATGCAGCAGATACTAAACTGCTTTCAAACTTCCTGGCAGATTAATGTGATTAATGTTCGAAGACCATCATCACTTAAATCAGCGTCGTTTTATTAACAATGACCACCGAGTCCGGCGGCGTAGCTGTGTAGATGCGAAACTTGCACTGGCAGGAGCCAACTTTAAATACCGGACTTCCGTTCTCCTTTGTTTTATAAGACACTTCGGGGCAAGATGACGATGATTACGGCAACAAAGCAGCTGCCAATTCGATACACAAGCTAATGATATCATTGCTAACATGAAGTTAAGGATTCACACAAATATGGTTTTCGTTACGTCATATCATCTATCTCATTTCACAGTCTGATACGTAAATTTAAATTTATACCTCATTGTCTACTGAAATAGTTAATCATTTGACCTGCAAAAGCTTTTTAATATCACGTTACAAATTGTTGAATCTGTAGTATAGACGCATATTTTGAGAAATCTCTTTTTTTCAGAGGCATGTCATTCAACTCTTTTAGTAAAGCTAATATGTTTCAAATGGGGAAGAAAATGAAAAGTCATACGTAGAGCCTTTTTTTACCTGTGTCTTATGCAATGTAGCAGACCACAACGACTGTACCTAACTGGAATTTGGAGACAAGACAGAAATTCACCTAGGTGAGTGTCACAGTTCCCCTAAGACCTAACCTGAGATCAAAAAGTTTACTCCTAACAACATATACCACCACCAGTCGATTAAAGGAGAAAGAGAGGAGGCCATTTCTGAAATTTACCAACAACGGAACCGTTACACAGTTTCAGACTCCGCATTTAGAGCAAGCTTCCATGTCAATTAGAAATCTGCGCTTTCTTTAATATCTTGAACTCTATATCTAATGAAAGTATCATCAATGAAAAGCACCTAGTGTTAACTTTTCAAAATAAAGATGTATGTTTGAATTCAAGTCTGTTATATCACAACGAATCATTGTTTCAGTGACTCAATGACAATCAAATTCGACATGAAAGTTCCTGGCAGGTTAAAACTGTGTGTCGGACTGAGACTCGAACTCGGGACCTTTGCTCCTCGCGGGCAAGTGCAAGTGCAAGTTTCGCAGGAGAGCTTCTATGAAGTTTGGAAAGTAGGAGACGGGACGAGCCACTTCTGGAAGTATGGCCGTGAGAAATGGTCGTGAGTTGCGCTTGAGTAGCTCAGCCGGCCGAAGTGGCCGTGCGGTTAAAGGCGCTGCAGTCTGGAACCGCAAGACCGCTACGGTCGCAGGTTCGAATCCTGCCTCGGGCATGGATGTTTGTGTTGTCCTTAGGTTAGTTAGGTTTAACTAGTTCTAAGTTCTAGGGGACTAATGACCTCAGCAGTTGAGTCCCATAGTGCTCAGAGCCATTTGAACCATTTTTTGAGTAGCTCAGTCGGTAGAGCACTTGCCTACGAAAGCAAAGGTCCCGGTTTCGAGTCACGGTGCCGCAAACAGTTCTAATCTGCCAAGAAGTTTCATAACAGCGCACACTTCGCTGCAGAGTGAAAATTTCATTCTGGGAATTCGACATGTTTGTAAATTACAACTGAATAATACTGTTTCAACAGTCTGATATGTTTCTACGAAGAAAATATGTTAATATAATGAAATTACAATGAAATGAACACCCTTAGCTGCTTACAGGCGTTGAAATACGTCAACGGAGACAGATGAACATGTGTGCCCCGACCAGGACTCGAACCCGGGATCTCCTGCTTACATGGCAGACGCTCTATCCATCTGAGCCACCGAGGACACAGAGGATAACGTGACTGCAGGGATTTATCTCTGGCACGCCTCCCGCGAAACCCACATTCTCAACGTATTGTCCTGCACTACATTCGTAGTGCCCCCGCCCATTATACTCATTACTAGCGGCGCGTTGCCGCTTCCCGTAAGAGTTCGGGCACTGTTTGTGCATTCGCACAGAAGAAGAGGATGGTCAAGCGGCCGGTGAGCCGTAACTATATATTTACTAAGATGGTATCTGTTCTTTCTGACTTATTTAATATATAAATATTTTCAACAATGTAGGTAACTTTTATATGATTATTTACGTCTTTATCTGGCTTCATGAACGACACTTCGCGGTTGTAATACATTGATCGACGCAGTGAAGTAACTAATCGACAGAAATTATAGTGGCACGTGATCCTATCGCATACATTAAATATTTGGGACGATGCATACGGATCGATTTAAAGTGAAACGATCACATAAAACAAATCGTAGAATGGGCCATTGCCACACCCGAATTCATTGGCAGAGTATTCAGGACGTGTAGACCATCCATGAGGGGGACAGCTTACAGAACCCTCGTTCTATCGCTATTCGTATACTGTTTGGCAGTCTGGGACCCTTAATAGGCACAACTGAAAGAGAAAATAAAGGAGATGCTACGAAAAGTAAGTTTTGTTACCGGTTCGTTTTGTGTGCTCGAAATCATCACATAGATGTTTATCTAAATCCAGTGGCACAAATTAAAAGAGTGACGATGTGCACCACGATGTGGCTTACAGCTAAAATTCCGGAAGCATATGCTCCTAGAAGAGTCAGCCAATATATTGCTTCCTCCACATGTGCCTCACGAACAGACAGTGCAAGTAAAATTTAGTAGTTCAGACTGAAAGCGAAGTTTGCCTGTCGTCGTACGTTCGATACACCATTTACATTAGCCGGCCGCTGTGGGCGAGCTGTTCTAGGCGCTTCAGTCCGGGACCGCGCGACTGCTACGGTCGCAGCTTCGAATTCTGCCTCGGGCATGGATGTGTGTGATGTCCTTATATTAGTTAGGTTTAAGTAGTTATAAGTTCTAGGGGATTGATGACCTCAGATTTTAACTCCCATAGCGCTCAGAGCCAATTGAACATTTACAATCGTAACAGGAAAGTGGGAGACGGACACAGGGACAGAAAGTGCCCAGAGCCACACACCTAAAGTTGCCTTGCGGAGTGCAGATGTCGATCTGATTGAATTTCCTCATGTCGAGAAATGACAAGAAGCGTTCTGTTTTAGCTGGTAAAAACATTACTATAGCCAAGATCGCATAAATACTTCTTTATCAGAAATTTTTGTTACAAAACGTGTTCATTGTGAGTTCAAACCTCATGGAAAAATTGCCATGTTAGTGGATAATATGTAGATTTGTCAGAAATAAAACTTTTACAATGAAAAAGCTCCTTGTGGACAAAAAAATGGTTCAAATGGCTCTGAGCACTATAGGACTTAACGTCTGTGGTCATCAGTCCCCTAGAACTTAGAACTACTTAAACCTAACTAACCTAAGGACATCACACACATCCATGCCCTAGGCAGGATTCGAACCTGCGACCGTAGCAGTCGCGCGGTTCCGGACTGAGCGCCTAGAACCGCGAGACCACCGCGGCCGGCCCTTGTGGACAATGCCGTGTTCATATATGTAGCGAATACAGATGTTTGTTAAGTCTTAACAGTCACTGTATACAGTAAAAGTACAATACCACATATGTTTACGTTAGCTTGACATGTTGCATTTACTGATGATTCACCTTGTACCATATACATCTTATAAGGTGGATCGTCAATTAATGGAACATGTCAAGCTAATGTAAACAAATGTGATATTTTACATATTACTATATATTGTGATTTTTAAGACTTAACAATCATCTGTGAGTGCTACATATATGGACATGGTCGTGTTCACAACGTGCGTTTTGATTGTTAACGTTTTATTTTTGACAAACCTTTGCATAATGTGCTATACTTTATTCACTAATATGATAACTTGGCATGAGGTTCCAACTCACAATGAACACGTTTTGTAACAAAAATTTCTGAAGACCAGAAGGTAACACCAAAGTCTATCGAAACTGGTTGTCGAAACCAAAGAAGTATTTGTGCGATCTTGTCAACAGAAAGCTTTTTACCAAAAGATGTCGATCTATTTTATTTTAGCGCTTTCTCGTTCATTCGTTCCTTCTGGCCACACAATCATTCAAGTAATGCTAGGAGATTCAGATGACACATTTTCGAAAGAGTCTGCAGGAATTTGGACGATCCCCGAGTAGATTGGACGTCTACTGTGTCAAATGTACCAACGGAGAAGAAGCCTACTCTGTGGGCGAGTTTTCCTCACTTACAATGGCCAGTAATTTATGAATGTCTGAAATTTTAGAAATGTCCATTTTTGGCGAGTAGTTGGTTACAATAACTAAACCAGTTTCATTTCACTCCAACGCCATTTTTATTTAGTAGATACTATAACTCCACCTCATGATTTCTGTAAATGCGATTACGATCCGATGCAGGACAGTAAATCGCATGTTGTAAATCACATGACTTTTCTTTCAGTGCCCCTAAGATTTCCTCGCTGATGGAACACGGACTTGTAACGGTGACCTCGCTTTTCACTGCGTCCAGGAAACAAATCACGTAGACGCAGAAGGAACGACTGTTTTTCTTTCGTTTATTTGTACTTTGTCTTAATGAGTGTTTCTTCAAAATTCACGGACACATTGCATTCTGAACACCTTTCATCTGTTTATTAAAATTTACATGCTCTTTGAATATTTCTCCATAGTAAGTTCGGATACAGACGACGTTGTTTATTTCTTTGAATCTCATAAGAAATATATGGCATTCGTACCCTGATCATACATTTTCAACATTCCAGTGTCTTCCTATAAGGGTCAAAGAGGAAACAGACCAATTCAGCTCCAAATCTGGATACGAGTGTAATCACATCACGTCGACAGCGCAGTTCTGCGCTATGCAAGGTGGTCAGAAACAGCCTGAAAAGCTTGTGAAAGTGAAAACAGAACAAGAGAATCATACAGAAATTGGACATAGGATGGTAGTAGGGTTGAGCCTGAGCAAAAAAAAAAAAAAAAAGAGAAATGATGGTATGGCATTTATTGGGCGGGATATCCTCTTCAGGGTTCGGCTGCTGTATGGCAAGTCTTTTTGGTTGACGCCACTTCGGCGACTTGCGTGTCAATGATGATGAAAAAACCCAACACCCAGTACCCCTGCGGGAATCGACCCCGGACCCACTTGTGTACGTATACGTGAGCCAAAGACCGAGCAGTTGCGTGCGCTATCATCTACGCTACGAGATCGGACACTAATTGCATCTGGCGGGCCGCTTGAATTTGCGCTCACAACTACCTGCTTGGCTAACTTCAGTGCTGATCACCTCGGAAACGGAGCAGCGCATCGAATTTCTTTCTGAAAAATTGTGTCTCAGCACAGCCTATCCTGTAATAGCCTTAGAAGGTTTTCAGACTGTTTCTCACCAACCTGTATAATATACGAGGGTTGGAACTCAAATAGTGGCAACATGTTTTCACCTGTTACTGTCCTTAAAAATAGTCACCAGCGTTGTGTAGAACCCGTTGCCAGCGATGTGGAAGGCGTAGTATACCGTTAGCAGAGCCTGTTCTGTTGATGATGCGAATGGAACAGTCTACTCCCTGCCGAATCTCTGGAGCAGTTCTTTGGAATCAAATGAAAGTCACAAGGACTTAAGCCCGAAGAGTATGGTGGAAGGTACAGTACTTCCCAAGCCCATCGACCGAACAGAGTAGCCACAGCTTGTGCTGTATGCGCCCGCGCATTGTCGTGCAAAATGATGGGTGGGTTGCGCAGAAAGTGTCATCGCTTCTTTCGCAAAGCTGGTCGCAGGTGATGCTCCAAAAACGAACAGTAATATTGTGCATTGAGGGTCTGCCGTGGAGGAACGTAATGCGCTAGGATAACACCATCACAGTCATACACGAGAATCATCGTAACTTTCACCATACTTGGGCTCTGACGCACGGTAGACTTTCGCGGCGATCCATAATGACGTCATTCGTTGGACTGGCGTTTCAGTTTTGGCTTCGTGGCAATCACTTCAAAACTGTTCCAGAGATTCGAGAGGCAGCAGACCGCTCCATTCGCACCATCAACAGAAAGGCTCTGTAAACGGCATACTACGCCTTCCACATCGCTGGCAACGGGTTCTACTCAACGCCGGTGACTATTTTGAAGGACAGTAACAGATGCAAACATGTAACTCTTTTGTATCGGTTGTGAATAAATACACTCCTGGAAATGGAAAAAAGAACACATTGACACCGGTGTGTCAGACCCACCATACTTGCTCCGGACACTGCGAGAGGGCTGTACAAGCAATGATCACACGCACGGCACAGCGGACACACCAGGAACCGCGGTGTTGGCCGTCGAATGGCGCTAGCTGCGCAGCATTTGTGCACCGCCGCCGTCAGTGTCAGCCAGTTTGCCGTGGCATACGGAGCTCCATCGCAGTCTTTAACACTGGTAGCATGCCGCGACAGCGTGGACGTGAACCGTATGTGCAGTTGACGGACTTTGAGCGAGGGCGTATAGTGGCATGCGGGAGGCCGGGTGGACGTACCGCCGAATTGCTCAACACGTGGGGCGTGAGGTCTCCACAGTACATCGATGTTGTCGCCAGTGGTCGGCGGAAGGTGCACGTGCCCGTCGACCTGGGACCGGACCGCAGCGACGCACGGATGCACGCCAAGACCGTAGGATCCTACGCAGTGCCGTAGGGGACCGCACCGCCACTTCCCAGCACATTAGGGACACTGTTGCTCCTGGGGTATCGGCGAGGACCATTCGCAACCGTCTCCATGAAGCTGGGCTACGGTCCCGCACACCGTTAGGCCGTCTTCCGCTCACGCCCCAACATCGTGCAGCCCGCCTCCAGTGGTGTCGCGACAGGCGTGAATGGAGGGACGAATGGAGACGTGTCGTCTTCAGCGATGAGAGTCGCTTCTGTCTTGGTGCCAATGATGGTCGTATGCGTGTTTGGCGCCGTGCAGGTGAGCGCCACAATCAGGACTGCATACGACCGAGGCACACAGGGCCAACACCCGGCATCATGGTGTGGGGAGCGATCTCCTACACTGGCCGTACACCACTGGTGATCGTCGAGGGGACACTGAATAGTGCACGGTACATCCAAACCGTCATCGAACCCATCGTTCTACCATTCCTAGACCGGCAAGGGAACTTGCTGTTCCAACAGGACAATGCACGTCCGCATGTATCCCGTGCCACCCAACGTGCTCTAGAAGGTGTAAGTCAACTACCCTGGCCAGCAAGATCTCCGGATCTGTCCCCCACTGAGCATGTTTGGGACTGGATGAAGCGTCGTCTCACGCGGTCTGCACGTCCAGCACGAACGCTGGTCCAACTGAGGCGCCAGGTGGAAATGGCATGGCAAACCGTTCCACAGGACTACATCCAGCATCTCTACGATCGTCTCCATGGGAGAATAGCAGCCTGCATTGCTGCGAAAGGTGGATATACACTGTACTAGTGCCGAAATTGTGCATGCTCTGTTGCCTGTGTCTATGTGCCTGTGGTTCTGTCAGTGTGATCATGTGATGTATCTGACCCCAGGAATGTGTCAATAAAGTTTCCCCTTCCTGGGACAATGAATTCACGGTGTTCTTATTTCAATTTCCAGGAGTGTAGTTGCCACTCTTTAAGTTCCAACCCTCGTACATTGATACTTGAGTGCAAGAGATTGTCTACGCTATAGTCTGCAACTGAACAACTGTAAGTTAGAAGTTAAGCTACGTGATTCATAAGGCAACTACCAGAAATGGAAGAAATTCGGCGTCGATCTCTGTAATTGTATTGTGAATAAAGATTTGCTTCCGTAAGTTAAAATTTGTAATTCAGAACGAAAAACCTACAAATAATTAAGAATTTCGCAATTGTATTAGGGTTCCACTAGACTCATTAAAATCTTAAAGTAAAATTGAGGTTGACTGCAACTATGACACGACCTGTAAAATATTACGATCTCCTAAATATCCAGCACTCGGCACTTGACATGTCGCACTGTTTTCGATGACTAAGAGCACGAACATCTAAAGAAATGTAAAAGAGTGATGTAAAGTAATCTGTGAATCCTCAAAACAAGTAGACAAATAAGTTAGCACGTGTATTTTAGTACTCCTCAGACACTTTTTCTCTGAAATTTCAAATACACAGTTTATACAGCGCCACAGTGAACAAGTTTCTTACAAGGGAACCTCCCCATCGCACCCCCCTCAGATTTAGTTATAAGTTGACACAGTGGGTAGGCCTTGAAGAACTGAATACAGATCAATCGAGAAAACAGGAAGAAGTTGTGTGGAACTATGAAAAAATAAGCAAAATATACAAACTGAGTAGTCCATGCGCAAGATAGGCAACATGAAGGATAACGTAAGGCCAGGAGCGCCGTGGTACCGTGGATAGCGTGAGCAGCTGCGGAGCAAGAGGTCCTTGGTTCAAGTCATCCCTCGAGTTAAAAGTTTACTTTCTTTATTTTGGGAAATTGATGATCCGTCCGTTCGTTCGTTGATGTCTCTGTTCACTGTAATAAGTTCAGTGTCTGTGTTTTGCGACTGCACCGCAAAACGGTGCGATTAGTAGACGAAAGGACGTGCCTCTCCAATGAGAACCGAAAACATTTGATCGCAAGGTCATAGGTCAACCGATTCCTCCACAGGAAAACACGTCTGATATATTCTATACAACACTGGTGACGGCATGTGCGTCACATGACAGGAATATGTTGTCGACCCACCTAACTTGTACACTTGGCGAATAGATAAAAAGATTCGTCTACTTTTCCCGATTTAGGTTTTCTTATGGATGTGATAATCACTCCCAAAAAGTGATGAAAACATAAGAGTTTGTCACTTAAACTGCAACAAATGAATGCAACAGTTTCACAGTCGCACAGTTTCCCCTGTGCTCTGTCAAAACATATGTTTTTAATGTTTTCAAATTTTTCCGTGTGTATACCGTCAAATCTTGCATATGTCAAAGCAAATCTGAACATGTCCTAGAATTTTGGAGAGCGAAGTTGATTATGTGTGAGTGCCTGAACTTTGATAATTATCTGAAAACAAAAAATTAAACTTTTCACTCGAGGGAAGACTTGAACCGAGGACCTCCCGTTCCGCAGCTGCTCACGCTAACCACGGGACCACGGCGCCCCGAAGCTCACATAAACCTTGATGTTGCATATCTTGCACATGGACTACTCAGTTTGTAGATTTTGCTTGTTTTTTTCATAGTCCCACACAACTTCTTCCGGTTTTCTCGATTGATCTGTGTTCAGTTTTTCAAGGCCTATCCACAGTGCCAACTTATAACTAAATCTGAGGGGGGTGCGATGGGGAGGTTCCCTTGTTAGGACGATAGTCATTAGGTAGTACCTTAACATAGCCTTTGAACTAGACAAGTATATTAAATGCGTCTTGTTCTGAACCATACGACGATGCTTAGAAAGCACACACCGTCCAACGTAATGGAAACTGTACTTGACTCACGGTTTTTCTTTTTCATTGCAGTGCAACGCGGCGGTGGGCGTGAAGGCGTTCTTCGATATGATGCACGGCGGGCCGCATAAGCTGATGCTGTTCGGCGCAGCCTGCACACAGGTCACCGACCCCATCGCCAAGGCTTCTCGCCGCTGGCATCTCACGCAGGTTGGTTCTTACATCCTTCTCCCTCCAGCATCTACATCAGTTAGTGTCTTACAGCTCATATTCCAAACTGAGACGCGAATCGTTTATTTTATAGCATATGTTCCGCATACGACTTTGGTCGACATAGAGTCGGAATAACTGAACCAAATGCGGAAGAAACAGAGGGTGTAGCATGCAAGTTATCTACAAGTGAAGATACTGATAGTACACACAGACGATTATGTTGCCGTAGTCTCAACTTTTCTATCTACTCGCCTCCGTTGCCGAAGTTGCTATCGCACACCAGTGTGGTGGTTCTCGGCTCGGTCGTAGCCAGTTCGAATACTTTCACCACCAGTCTTTACCCGGCGGGGGAAGCGGAATTGGTGGTGTAAAATTACTGAACACCATAATTTGTGCTATTATTCCAGATTAAATTCCAAACCTCTCCGAAGTGTCTCGTAAAAGTATGTCACACTTTTGATTGTCATCCGTCCGTCGGATAGGGACTATAAGCTCGGCAGCCCCCTTGCTATTCGAGAGGAGTAGGTTACGTACTGGCACCAGCTTCTCACTTCTCTCAACAGCATGCAGCACACTATACCCACGTCCATTACAGTCATCTACAATCAAGAGAGTCGTTTGGTACTCAATTTTCACGTACTGCGACGAAATGGGCCATTGTGTGCGCAGGAAGAAAACGCTTTCCCATTAGACGACTGTGCTGCCCCTTGGGGTCTTCCAACCAACAATGAAAGACCACTCTTTCCGCCGCTTTTACCTACGGAGAAACCGAAATAACTGCAGCGTTTTTTAAATTGAGTAATATATATTTTCAATGCCATACCGGGAAGGAAGGTTAAATATGCTTGCTGTAAAATCTTTTATAAGTGTAGCCGGAAAACGTGCCAAATAAGGAATAGATGTTTTTGGTCCTGTTTTCTCTTGAAGTAGTGGTGACGAGTTCAAATCCTGCCTCAGACATGGCTGTGCTATTTAGAAGGGTCATTACTACGAGTTAGCGTGTATCCACTCCAGAACAGATTCAGATGGCATAGAGACGTGGAGCTTCATGAAGCTTGACTATCTTTGACGCAAAATGTTTTGCTAAATTATGCCTCATATTTTGGGAAACGTGGAAATTAAGCAAGCCTGTATAAAAGATTTTCACCTCTATGGCCGCATACACATCGTTTTCCTCTCTTACATTCGGCCACGAAGCCACTCAGCCAGATCATCACGTGGAACAAGACAAAACGTTTCAAATCGAGCGAGCAGCGTAATGGACTTGCATTCGTACGGAGAAGCTTTCATGACCGTGTCTCAAAATACGATGAAACATTGGCCACATGTGGTGACTGTTAGTGGCTCAAAACTTTTGCCGTAACCTTTGTGGACGAGACAGGAACCGAAAAAACGAGCAAAGTAATGGAATTCTGTTTTTATATTTCCCTTAGGAAGTAAAATCGAGAAACTGTTCTGACCATTCAATAGCCGTACCACTGCTAAGATAAATGAGGTAATAATCAGCACCAGTGGTCTTGAAAAGCGTATTAAATTGGCAAAAGCCAATAACGCCCCATTTCTCGATGACAAACTGAACTTACGTTATGGATGTAAACCAACAAATGCAGTCCTCATCTCACACCACGATTTTATGTACAAAAGCGAAGCGATCAGTACAAAAGTATATACACTCCTGGAAATGGAAAAAAGAACACATTGACACCGGTGTGTCAGACCCACCATACTTGCTCCGGACACTGCGAGAGGGCTGTACAAGCAATGATCACACGCACGGCACAGCGGACACACCAGGAACCGCGGTGTTGGCCGTCGAATGGCGCTAGCTGCGCAGCATTTGTGCACCGCCGCCGTCAGTGTCAGCCAGTTTGCCGTGGCATACGGAGCTCCATCGCAGTCTTTAACACTGGTAGCATGCCGCGACAGCGTGGACGTGAACCGTATGTGCAGTTGACGGACTTTGAGCGAGGGTGTATAGCGAGGGTGTATAGTGGGCATGCGGGAGGCCGGGTGGACGTACCGCCGAATTGCTCAACACGTGGGGCGTGAGGTCTCCACAGTACATCGATGTTGTCGCCAGTGGTCGGCGGAAGGTGCACGTGCCCGTCGACCTGGGACCGGACCGCAGCGACGCACGGATGCACGCCAAGACCGTAGGATCCTACGCAGTGCCGTAGGGGACCGCACCGCCACTTCCCAGCAAATTAGGGACACTGTTGCTCCTGGGGTATCGGCGAGGACCATTCGCAACCGTCTCCATGAAGCTGGGCTACGGTCTCGCACACCGTTAGGCCATCTTCCGCTCACGCCCCAACGTCGTGCAGCCCGCCTCCAGTGGTGTCGCGACAGGCGTGAATGGAGGGACGAATGGAGACGTGTCGTCTTCAGCGATGAGAGTCGCTTCTGCCTTGGTGCCAATGATGGTCGTATGCGTGTTTGGCACCGTGCAGGTGAGCGCCACAATCAGGACTGCATACGACCGAGGCACACAGGGCCAACACCCGGCATCATGGTGTGGGGAGCGATCTCCTACACTGGCCGTACACCACTGGTGATCGTCGAGGGGACACTGAATAGTGCACGGTACATCCAAACCGTCATCGAACCCATCGTTCTACCATTCCTAGAACGGCAAGGGAACTTGCTGTTCCAACAGGACAATGCACGTCCGCATGTATCCCGTGCCACCCAACGTGCTCTAGAAGGTGTAAGTCAACTACCCTGGCCAGCGAGATCTCCGGATCTGTCCCCCATTGAGCATGTTTGGGACTGGATGAAGCGTCGTCTCACGCAGTCTGCACGTCCAGCACGAACGCTGGTCCAACTGAGGCACCAGGTGGAAATGGCATGGCAAGCCGTTCCACAGGACTACATCCAGCATCTCTACGATCGTCTCCATGGGAGAATAGCAGCCTGCATTGCTGCGAAAGGTGGATATACACTGTACTAGTGCCGACATTGTGCATGCTCTGTTGCCTGTGTCTATGTGCCTGTGGTTCTGTCAGTGTGATCATGTGCTGTATCTGACCCCAGGAATGTGTCAATAAAGTTTCCCCTTCCTGGGACAATGAATTCACGGTGTTCTTATTTCAATTTCCAGGAGTGTATAAAGTGCTGTGTACTATGAGGGGCAGTCAAATGAAAACCTAACACCCACCACAATGGGATCATGGAATGGCTACATTCTAAAGTAATCATCACACTCATTAAGCCGTTTATGCCACAGAGCGACGATATGATCAGTCCCCTTTCGTAGAATGCAATCAGCCGGTGACGAATCCACAGTCGCACCCACTCTAGCACTTTTTTCGTCCGACTGAAATCGATGCCAAAGACGTGAAAATCACACTTTGAAATATTCGGGCTGTACGGAGAATGTTGCATTGTTTCCCAATAAAATTAATGAAGCCTAGCCTTCGTCCAATTGGCAGTGTAGGGGCGGGCGTTATCGTGCAATAGGATGACTCCGTCTGACAGCATTCCGACAGCCCGAGGGCAAACGGCAAAGCTGACAATGGAAAAATCCTACATCTCCCCCGTCAAAGAAATCCAAAGCTGTTCACACAAGCTCCTTTCAGGTCATGACGACCTACTTATTCGACTGCAGGGGTCCTCTGATCGTCAGGCTCCACGAGCGTGGTACCACAATCAAAGTGCAGAGCTCTGAAGACACTTTGCTGGAACTGCGACACAGCATAGCGTCGAAACGACCTGGAATGCTGTCAGGTGGAAGTATCCTGTTGCACGATAACGTCAGTCCCCAGACTGCCAATTGGACGAAGGCTATGCTTCAGTGAAGTGGTTGGGGAACACTGCAACATCTTCCGCACAGCCCGGACCTTTCACCGTGTGATTTTCACATCTTTGACGACCTGAAGAAAGGCATGCGTCAACGACGGTTTTAGCCGGACGAGAAAGTGCAAGAGTGGTTGCGGTTGTGGATTCGCCAGTGGCAGACCGCGTTCTGCGAAGCAAGAACTGATCGTCTCGTCTTTCAGTGGAATAAATGTCTTGAGGCGTGTGTGATTATTTTTGAATGGAACCATTCCATGGTCCCGTTGTGGCGATGTTGTAATTTCATTTGACTGTCCCTATAAAGAGTGTTCAAAAAAAGTGTCGAATACTTTGAGAGGTGGTAGTACTCATCGGAACAATAGAAATAAGTCCAGGAAGCATTGGTCCGGAAATGCATAACTTCTGAGATACGTCCAATACACAGGGGTCCGGAAATGCATACTTCCTAAGATAAACACGTATTTACAGGATGTGTTCAACATGACGTCCATTTACGGCAATGCAATCCTCTGCCCTCCGGCGTAAGGAATAATGCACCCTCTGAAGTATACCCAGTTGTTGTTTTACCTGCCAGCACGCATTGAAGATGCGACCTAGTAGTGTCCGCACTTCAGTGATTGGCGTGGCGTACACGAAGTGTTCCCATAATTCAAATTCCAGGGGACTGAGGTCTGGGGAACGAGCAGGCAAAGATGTGGGGCCACCCCAACTAATCCGGGGGTCCTAAAATGTCTGCGTCAGGTGTTCGCGCATATCGTGACGAAAGTCTGCTGGTGCACCATCATGCATGAACCATATTTGTATTCGTTGTTGTAATGCTGCTGCATCCACCAAGGTAGGCAAGACATTAATGAGAAAGTCCAAATAATGCGCCCCAGTTAACATTTTTTGTAGCATGTATGGCCTTATTAATCAAAAATGGTTCTAATGGCTCTAAGCACTATGGGACTTAACATCTGAGGTCATCAGTCCCCTAGACTTAGCAGGAAAGTACTTGGTCTCGAACAAACAGATCTGTATGAACGTTTGGTTACAGGACCATTATGTACCTCTGAATGTGCTGGTGGGTGTCGTTTTTCTGCAAAACTCTGCAGTCATGCTCTAGATATCACTGTAGATGAAATTGTAGACGCCATACGCAATGCAGCAATCTTAACTACAAATGTAAATGCGGAATGTCAATAAAATGCTCCGAGCAATACGAATGACTGCAAAACGCACAGTGAAGAAATGCAAGTTGATCGCATGGCGTATTTGCACATTCTATAATATCAGTGTTGAACGCCACGTCAATGACACTTTTGAAGTTGTTCACTGGTTCACCAATATCGTAGCCAGCGTTCTGCCACGCGTAACGAAACATTGGTCTGTATACTCCCGCAGATAACTGATTGTAAATGACAGAATGCATATTCATGATAAAGAATCTGTCGTGCAATTTCGGCTGCTTATTACTGGAGCGTAGTTTAATGAAGTCTGTTATTCTCTTGGCATATATTTTATATTTCCTGAAGAAGTACACGTCCAGAGGTTGTGCATATTTTGTAGTTTTAGGCGGAATGAGTTTTAAATCTACATGTTTTCCGCCAGATGCTTCTAGTAGTGCTCGTTCATCCTTATGTCCAGACCAGGAGCCACAAAGTACTAACGACTTTCTCGACAAATGTGGATTCAAAACTGTCAGAAAAAACGTCTTCAGATGTTGTTTCGTCATCTTCCCACTCACACTTGCATCGACGATGACATTTGGAGGGCACTGCGTTTCTATTTCCCTTGCCACGCGGGGTCCAAACTTTCCACTGGGTTCTTGGAAGCAAATATAGAGTCTGCCAATCGTCCGTCCATTGATATAGCAACATCGATCGTGTAACTATGTGTTGCACAGTTAACTGATTGCAACATCGCGACAGTGTTTCTCTCCCCTTTCATGGATAGTGTTCAGTCACAAGAAAGTTCATAGTTGAACTGACTCTGATCACAGTTCCATACAGAACTAATATCGATGTTTTCTCTCGTTATATGCTCATTGACGTAACAACAAACGTTTGAGCTCTTTCAATCAACTCTTCTTCGTCATCCTTATCTTCTCGTGCTTGGTGCATAGTGATACGGCGTGATGTTATCCTAAACTCCTTTTTCAAATTAGTAATAAATCCTAGTGAAGCTGTAAAGTTTGTACACCCGAGATTTCTGGCTACGTCCAATGCCCAATGTTGTAAATGGCAATAATGAACGGCGGAACCGCATTCTCGCGCTTCATCGAATTTCGCCATTACACGCTCCTTGATTGTCTTTAACAGCAATGTACGATTTCCTTTGAAAACTGTATTTCCTTCTCTTTTATTTGCCACGTAATCCAGTATGTTTTTAATATTGCTTTTAGACTTCAGTTTAGGGTATCTTTTCAGAAGCTTGTCGTATGTGTCGAAACCTCTTACGTAATAATCATCGTACATTTTATCCAGTGTGTTGTCATCAAACGCCGTGATGATACTTGCAACTTTAACCTTCTTCTTGGGAGACGGTTGGCATTCACTGTCACTACTTCCATCGCCTCTTCCCGCACTTGCCGTAGCACTACCGTTTGCAATGAGTTGTTCGTAATTATCGTCCCTATCATCATCATTATGTGTTAGTGTTACAACAGTATATGTTTCTAACTTATGCTCACATTTCTGCAGTATAATAGATACCAGAAAACATGCGAATGATTGGTCTTCTACACCAATACCATCTTCACGAAGAAGGGTTCTTCGTAACTTCATCTCAACCAATCGCAATACATTAGCAGGAGTGATTACCAATCGCCGAGCCATCTGACGCTTCAATACACAAATAATGTCACAAAACGCAACTTCAGAGGCACACTGCACCGTCCCTACTGGTCCCGACTGGCGTACCGGCAGGTCAGTGTGCAATGCGGCATGGCATACGCAGAGGCCTCTAACGGACGACTGCAGAGTTTTGCAGATGCGAGAGTATCACTAGTACAATAGGAGACCTTTACATTATTTCTCACACGATTTTGGTGTATTTGTGTTTGTTCGAGCCCAAGTACTTTCCTAGTTAGAACTACTTAAACCTAACTAACCTAAGGACATCGCACACATCCATGCCCGAGGCAGGATTCGAACCCGCGACCGTAGCAGCAGCGCGGTTCAAGACTGAAGTGCCTAGAATCGCTCGGCCACAGCGGACGGCCCCTATTAATCTATTGACAAATACGTCTGTACGTTGAATGAGAATCGGTGTTGATTCTCTCTTGCCTGAATTGCTTAGGTATTTCCATTTGCCCTCAAAAGTTGCTTACAGAAATTCACAAATCCGTATTTTGTGAACCCTGCCTCGTGGGAAAATAATATCTTGGATGTGAGCAGTAGATCTGCGGCACAGTTCTTCAACAGCCATTGACAGAACCGCCATCTGTCATAGTGATCCTGGGGCCTTAGGGCCTGAACGTGCTGTAGATGATATGGGTACAGCAATTGTTCATGAAGCACCTCCCAGATAAGAGAGCGAAACACTCTTCCTGTCGCTGCTAATCGACGCCCACTGGTCCCCAGGGCTTCTTCCACCGAAAGTAGCACATGCTCCTCCATGCCAGAAGTGCGGACTGTACGGGGCCTTCCACTGTCAGTCTTCCGAGGTACTAGAGTGCCTGTGTCCCTCAGGCGCTGGAAAAGTCTGCCGAACAGCTTTATCAGAAGGTACTTTGCACTGTACACATTTTTCAGAGTAGAGGGCACTGGATCGCAGCCTTCGTCCATTTGATAAACCATAGCAGAGTATAAAATTCGCCATTTCACATAGCTTCCATTGCTAACAAGTGGTGGAAGAGAGAAAATGAAAATGTACTACACCGTCAACCGGAAAAGTCGGCAATTGCCGAACACCGTCTGAATACAGGACATCGGATGATTTATGAAAAGACGGAAGTTTTATCCCCAGCATCATCTTTCTGGGATTGTGTCATTAAGGAAGCAATACGTATCTGTACAGCCGGTAATCTCATTAACAAGGATACGGGATTTCAAATGAGCACAGCCTGGAACTCTGCATTGGCTGCTATTAAATGACGACGCGAAAACCAAGATTCTTCAATAACAGGTCCGTCGTAACATTGTTCAAGTACGGCCGCTGGTCAGTAACGCCTGGCCGCACTGTTGACAAACGCAGCGTACAGCGCACGCGCAGGAGAGCCGTCCTGCGATTATCGGCAGAGGGAGTTTCAATATTGCACCATCTAACTGCAGATCATTGCGCATGCGCGATTTCCGCGCCTGCGGATTCTTCTCGCGCGTGTTCTAGAAACGGGGTGTCGACGTGCGGGATCCGTCAGTCGTACCGAGCCATCAGCAAGGTTGAATCATCTGCAGATATCAGACAGTTGCTCCGAGGAGATATTGTGGAATTTGCACAACGTGATCCGGCGGCAAACCCGTGAAGACTACACTCCTGGAAATGGAAAAAAGAACACATTGACACCGGTGTGTCAGACCCACCATACTTGCTCCGGACACTGCGAGAGGGCTGTACAAGCAATGATCACACGCACGGCACAGCGGACACACCAGGAACCGCGGTGTTGGCCGTCGAATGGCGCTAGCTGCGCAGCATTTGTGCACCGCCGCCGTCAGTGTCAGCCAGTTTGCCGTGGCATACGGAGCTCCATTGCAGTCTTTAACACTGGTAGCATGCCGCGACAGCGTGGACGTGAACCGTATGTGCAGTTGACGGACTTTGAGCGAGGGCGTATAGTGGGCATGCGGGAGGCCGGGTGGACGTACCGCCGAATTGCTCAACACGTGGGGCGTGAGGTCTCCACAGTACATCGATGTTGTCGCCAGTGGTCGGCGGAAGGTGCACGTGCCCGTCGACCTGGGACCGGACCGCAGCGACGCACGGATGCACGCCAAGACCGTAGGATCCTACGCAGTGCCGTAGGGGACCGCACCGCCACTTCCCAGCAAATTAGGGACACTGTTGCTCCTGGGGTATCGGCGAGGACCATTCGCAACCGTCTTCATGAAGCTGGGCTACGGTCCCGCACACCGTTAGGCCGTCTTCCGCTCACGCCCCAACATCGTGCTGCCCGCCTCCAGTGGTGTCGCGACAGGCGTGAATGGAGGGACGAATGGAGACGTGTCGTCTTCAGCGATGAGAGTCGCTTCTGCCTTGGTGCCAATGATGGTCGTATGCGTGTTTGGCGCCGTGCAGGTGAGCGCCACAATCAGGACTGCATACGACCGAGGCACACAGGGCCAACACCCGGCATCATGGTGTGGGGAGCGATCTCCTACACTGGCCGTACACCACTGGTGATCGTCGAGGGGACACTGAATAGTGCACGGTACATCCAAACCGTCATCGAACCCATCGTTCTACCATTCCTAGACCGGCAAGGGAACTTGCTGTTCCAACAGGACAATGCACGTCCGCATGTATCCCGTGCCACCCAACGTGCTCTAGAAGGTGTAAGTCAACTACCCTGGCCAGCAAGATCTCCGGATCTGTCCCCCATTGAGCATGTTTGGAACTGGATGAAGCGTCGTCTCACGTGGTCTGCACGTCCAGCACGAACGCTGGTCCAACTGAGGCGCCAGGGGGAAATGGCATGGCAAGCCGTTCCACAGGACTACATCCAGCATCTCTACGATCGTCTCCATGGGAGAATAGCAGCCTGCATTGCTGCAAAAGGTGGATATACACTGTACTATGGCCGACATTGTGCATGCTCTGTTGCCTGTGTCTATGTGCCTGTGGTTCTGTCAGTGTGATCATGTGATGTATCTGACCCCAGGAATGTGTCAATAATGTTTCCCCTTCCTGGGACAATGAATTCACGGTGTTCTTATTTCAATTTCCAGGAGTGTATTACAACACATCCGCCGGGAAAGCTTGAAGAGTCACATCAGGTACTACACCATTTGCACGTACAAACAGCGCTATAACAGTAAACACATAAGTGAATCCGCGTTTGGCTTCACATTCATTCATACCCAGAGTTGACAGTACTGTACAATAAGGCACACAGACACGACGAAAACTAACGTAGCCTACAACACGACTCGAACCACACAACTGACTGCTGACCACCTAAAGGTGGGTAGAGTACTGTGAGTAAAACGTCATAATACCCTGCCGACACATTTGACGGAGTGCCAGTGCAACGACTGTGCTAATATCCGCAACCAAGCGTCGCGCAGCCCTTCCTACAAACACGTATTTATCTCTTATCTCGGAAAGTATGCGTTTCCGGACCCATGTTTATTGAACTTTGAGTACTATCACCTCTCAAAGTATTCGACACTTTTTTGAGCACGCCGCACAATTTCATCATCAATGTAAATACGAAATTTTGATGCGTTCCAAATCATTTCACAAGGTCTCAACAACGTGAAGAAAGTGCTTTAATGTTTTATCGTATAGTATATTTACATATCTGAAAGTATGTCTTTGGTACATTGTATTACGGGTCACTTCATTATGTTCAGTGAAGGAAACTGATAGTGAAAGTTAAAGAAATCGCTTAACTGTATTTGAAGAGGTGGCTTACACATACCTTAACGTAGCCATCACTTATTGCAGTGGCGTGTATGCACCGAGGATGACACATTGGCAGTCACATTTCAACGCAGAATGACAAGGAGTGGTATGTGAATCGAAATCGCCCACATAGACATAACGACGTCCAGGGCTGTCCATTTCTGGTTGTATAGTGAACCGTGAGGATTTTCGGCATCTCACCAAGTCAAAATAAGAGTACTGCCACTTACCGCCATAAACCGTGGCATATAGAAGAAGATAACCGCCTTGCAGTGATCTACAATGCAGCGTACAGACCGTACCCGCTTCATACGTTTCACCCTAGGACCACGAGCGAAGTATTTCGGTGGCTTCTCGACTCCCATATATACACTCCTAGGAAAAAAAGGCTCACAACTAAAGAATTATCCGAATTGGCCGGAAATCGGTAGATGTGATGCACATTACTAACAAGTAATTACGATTTCAAAAAAAAAATTTGATGATTCTTTTCAAGAGAAAGTGATTCACAAAATTGAGCATGTCGATGACGCGTTGGTCCTCCTCTGGTGCTTTCGAGAGCAATTATTCGGTTTGGCGTTGATTGACAGACTTTTTGGATCTCTTCTGGGACATCGCGTCAAATTCTGTCCAATTTCGTCAAAATCCCGGAATGGTTGCAAGGCCCTGTCCATAATGTTCCGAACGTTCTGATTTTGGGAGAGATACGGCGATATTGGTGGCCAAGGTAGTGTTTGGCAAGCACGAAGAGAAGGAATAGAAACTATCGACGTGTGCGGGCGGGTATTGTCTAGCTGTACTGTGAGCCCAGGATGGCTCGCCATGAAGAGCAACAGAATAGGAAGTAGTTTATCGTCGACGTACCCTGTGCTGTAAGGGTACCGTGAATGACAACCTAAGGAGTTCAGCTACGAAAACAAATGGCACCTCAAACAATTACTTCTGGTTGTCAGGCGGTATGTCGGGCGACAGCCAGAGTGATCACTGAATACAATATAACTTCAGTTAATGTGATAATGGGTAGAATGTTGGGAAATTTTGGTGCCACTGTGTCATCATCAACCCACATTACACCTCACATGAACTTCTGACCTGTGTCCTTTTTTCTGGCGTGTGTCGTCACCTCGTTGTTTGAAACGTCGCAGAGCCTGAGGGTGAAGGCGCAGGGCGCCATTCCTCTGCAGCAATACAGAGGATGGTTGTAGGACCTTTGAGCCAAGTTTCAAACTTCAGGGTCGCAATGGGAGACAGTTAAGGGGTTTTGAAAAAGTTACCCTTTAATTTTGTTGTGCGGCATATATATATACAGGGTGTCAAAATGGTTCAAATGGCTCTGAGCACTATTGGACTTAACATCTGAGGTCATCAGTCTGAAAGCAAGAAGCTCTACACACTTTTAAAACAAGCAACTGTCAATCTTAGTGTAACTAAGCGTCCCTGATTCATTTCAGAGGTAAATAAATATTTATAACTCACTTCTTCAAAAAATGACTCAGAGCACTATGGGACTTAACTTCGGAGGTAATCAGTCCCCTAGAACTTAGAACTACTTAAACCTAACTAACCTAAGGACATCACACACATCCATGGCCGAGGCAGGATTCAAACTTGCGACCGTAGTAGTAGCGCGATTCCAGACTGAAGCACCTAGAGCCGCTCGGCCACAACGGCCGGCACAGGGTGTCAAAAACAGCCTTAAAAGCTTGTAAGAGTGTTGCAGGATAGGATGTGCTGAGATACAATTGTCGAGAAAAAAAATTCGATACGTTGGGCCGTTTCGGAGTTAATTTGCGTTTAAGTTAGCAAATCACGCAGTTGCGCTCGTAAATGCAAGCAACCTGTCAGACAAATTAGTGTCAGTTGCTCTTACAGCGTGGGTGACCACGCACGAGACTCCCCGGTCTTTCGCTCGGATTCGATGCTTACTACCGTCCCATGTCCAATTTTTGTCAAGCTCTATTGCTCGGTTTTAGGAAACCAAACGAAGTACACGTGCCGGCCGGTGTCGTCGAGCGGTTCTCTGCGTTACAGTGTAGAACCGCGCGACCGCTACGGTCGCAGGTTCGAACCCTGCTTCGGGCATGGATGTGTGTGATGTCCTTAGGTTACTTAGGTTTAAGTAGTTCTAAGTTCAAGGGACTGATGACCTCAGATGTTAAGTCCCATAGTGCTCAGAGCCATTTGAACCATTTTTTTGGAGAACACGTTTAGAGACACCGTCTCTTAGGCCTAATTGACTGACTTCACTGCTAATTAAGTTGGAAAAGGGCAACGTATATAATTTCTTCTTAACAACTATTTCTCAGCACAACCTACTCTTCAACGCCATTACAAGCTTTTCCAACTGTGCCCACTCTGTGTAAACCACACTGATCCATTCTAAACGAAGCTGTATATCACTCTTCCGGTGTCTGCAGGAAGGACCGTCCGTAAACAAAATGAAATCAAAATGTTATTTCTCAGAGTGTATCATATTAAATATCGGTCGTCGGTGCATGCTGTATAGGCTGAACCTTCAAAATGCCACACATGCTGTTGTTACTGCACTCTTACAACAACAGGAGAAACTCTTAACCACCTGGTCACCTCTGAGCTCTTACACTAATGTCTTTCAATGACCTTCCACCCTGATCGTCTAGCACCAGATGTCTCCATGACCAAATTGGTTACACCCTCGCTCACAGAATATCAGCTGAGTCTACACTCAGATTTATTCTGTGCACGAATAACGCAAGGACATAGAGTAGTTGGTAGTAACACATTGTGTTTTCGTGACAGTTATTTTAGTTTCGAGCTGATTTTGTTTCTGTGGAAAACATTTTACTTTCTCCTTTTACTCATATTCATATATGCAAAAGGGCACTCTGCAACTCTCTGCTCACGTTCGCGTTTCAAATATGACATTATCTGTCAACGTAATCACCTAGCCGCACACACAAAACTCTTTCGCCATTACTCTTTGTCTGTTGCTGTAACTCGTGGCCGCTTTTTAGCTAGTCTTTCACCCCATATTTAATCTTTTTCGCGGTAAAAATGAAAAAACTACAACGGTGTACACAGAGCAGAACTCACAGATCATACGGATGTTAATGAGAACGCTTATATGACATACGCATATGAGAAACCTCTGTTAAAAGTTGAGCCTCCAGACGTCGCAAATATAGCTGAAGAACGAGCTCTTCCTTTGCCATGCGGTGTTATGTGAATTCGGTATGAAGAGACGCGTGGGCAGCAAACCGTTGTCCCCGCCGGTTCACGGGCCTTACAGAGCGTGTAAACGATGTTACTTAGTCATGTAGCTGCTCAGTTGGCATCACGAAACTGAGCGCACCCAATACATTTCCTCCCAACAATGAAAACTCCTTGAAAACGAACCCGGTTCCTCCGTATGGCAGCCATTTACGCCGACCACTCAGCAACGGAGGAACGGCTACAGTACACTCATGAGCAGTGGAATAAGAAATACCAACCAGGTAGTGTGTAACACCTCATTTGTTACTGGTGAAACCAGCGACGCAACGTGACACATACTCCACTACAAAGGCGATACTGCAATGCTTGTATTCTTCTGAGTGTCCAAATGAACTTTGCATCGACAACGGGCAAGCGACTTTCAAGTAAAACGTCTCACCTGAGTGGGAATATACATAATGGATGTATGAGTACAGGTTGTAGACACATTTCTGACAACATACACTACTGGCCATTAAAATGGCTACACCACGAAGATGACGTGCTACAGACGCGAAATTTAACCGACAGGAAGAAGATGCTGTGATATGCAAATGATTAGCTTTTCAGAGCATTCACACAAGGTTGGAGCCGGTGGCGACACCTACAACGTGCTAACATGAGGAAAGTTTCCAACCGATTTCTCACACACAAACAGCAGTTGACCGGTGTAGCCTGGCGAAACGTTGTTGTGGTGCCTCGTGTAAGGAGGAGAAAAGCGTACCATCACGTTTCCGACTTTGATAAAGGTCGGATTGTAGCCTATCGCGATTGCGGTTTATCGTATCGTGACATTGCTGCTCGCGTTGGTCGAGATCCAATGATTGTTAACAGAATATGGAATCGGTGGGTTAAGGAGGGTAATACGGAATGCCGTGCTGGATCCCAACGGCCTCGTATCACTAGCAGTCGAGATGACAGGCATCTTATCCGCATGGCTGTAACGGATCGTGCAGCCACGTCTCGATCACTGACTCAACAGATGGGGACGTTTGCAACAACCATCTGCACGAACAGTTTGACGACGTTTTCAGCAGCTTGGACTATCAGCTCGGGGACCATGGCTGCGGTTACCCTTGACGCTGCATCATAGACAGGAGCGCCTGCGATGGTGAACTCAACGACGAACCTGGGTGCACGAATGGCAAAACGTCATTTTTTCGGATGAATCCAGGTTCTGTTTACAGCATCATGATGGTCGCATCCGTGTTTGGCGACATCGCGGTGAACGCACATTCGAAGCGTGTATTCGTCATCCCCATGCTGGCGTATCACCCGGCGTGATGGTATGGGGTGCCATTGGTTACACGTCTCGGTCACCTCTTGTTCGCATTGACGGCACTTTGAACAGTGGACGTTAAATTTCAGATGTGTTACGACACCTGGCTCTACCCTTCATTCGATCCCTGCGAAACCCTACATTTCAGCAGGACAATGCACGACCGCATGTTGCAGATCCTGTACGGGCCCTTCTGAATACAGAAAACGTTCGACTGCTGCCCTGGCCAGCACGTTCTCCAGATCTCTCACCTATTGAAAACGTCTGGTCAATGGTGGCCGAGCAACTGGCTCGTCACAATACGCCAGTCACTACTCTTGATTAAATCGTTTTGACACATTTCAGGATCGAGGGGGTGATGTAGATGGTCATGATCGGAGGTTCATACTTCTACATCTACATCTACATTTATACTCCGCAAGCCACCCAAAAGTGTGTGGCGGAGGGCATTTTACGTGCCACTGTCATTACCTCCCTTTCCTGTTCCAATCGCGTATGGTTCGCGGGAAGAACGACTGTCTGAAAGCCTCCGTGCGCGCTCTAATCTCTCTAATTTTACATTCGTGATCTCCTCGGGAGGTATAAGTAGGGGGAAGCAATATATTCGATACCTCATCCAGAAACGCACCCTCTCGAAACCTGGCGAGCAACCTACACCGCGATGCAGAGCGCCTCTCTTGCAGAGTCTGCCACTTAAGTTTATTAAACATCTTCGTAACGCTATCTCGGTTACCAAATAACCCTGTGACGAAACGCACCGCTCTTCTTTGGATCTTCTCTATCTCCTCCGTCAAACCAATCTGGTACGGATCCCACACTGATGAGCAATACTCAAGTATAGGTCGAACGAGAGTTTTGTAAGCCACCTTCTTTGTTGGTGGACTACATTTTCTAAGCACTCTCCCAATGAATCTCAACCTGGTACCCGCCTTACCAACAATTAATTTTATATGATCATTCCACTTCAAATCGTTCCGCACGCATACTCCCAGATATTTTACAGAAGTAACTGCTACCAGTGTTTGTTCCGCTATCATATAATCATACAATAAAGGATCCTTCTTTCTATGTATTCGCAATACATTACATTTGTCTATGTTAAGGGACAGTTGCCACTCCCTGCACCAAGTGCCTATCCGCTGCAGATCTTCCTGCATTTCGCTACAATTTTCTAATGCTTAATTCACTGATAGTGGCAGACGTAACTTGAACATCATTCCAACCTACGTAAATAACACGAGAGTACCTCAAAACTCGTCTGAAATGTGCTCAGTTTTTTTTTAAGTGAAATGCCTCGCCTTATTTAATTTCAGAGATTCTCCCACCTTTCCGGTAAGTATGTACCAACGCTTCCCACAAGTCTTCAGTCTAAACGAGCTTTTCCATGCTTCAAAACATGTTCAAATGTGTGTGAAATCTTATGGGACTTAACTGCTAAGGTCATCAGTCCCTAAGCTTACACACTATTTAACCTAAATTATCCTAAGGACAAACACACACACCCATTCCCGAGGGAGGACTCGAACCTCCGCCGGGAATTTCCATGCTTAGAGCATCCCATGGTGGAAGGGAACCTCTGATATCCGGTAAGCAGAAATACACGCGTGACGTTGTTGCTTCTGCAACCAGTACTGAGTATGCGGTTCTAGATGACAGATTTACACTAAAGTTCGACTTTAGTTCGATATTCGCCAATCATTTAGTGTTTTACTTATTGCGCTGTCGGTCACTAACCACTCTTGAAATCCAAGATAGTCGACATCTACCAGTCTCGTTTCTCTTAGTTATCCTTATACATTCACACAGATGGTGAACTTTTTCCTCTGATCGACTTAGCCACGGTACAGCTCCGATACTGTGGCACGTGCGAAACCCTCTGCCTAAATGACTTCGTAATAATCCATGTGCTCTGACCCATGACTTAGCCGCAAAGAAATACACTTATATTGTGATAAGGCGTCACAGCCCCAAGGGGAGGCGATACCGAGCGTTGATAAAGGACTACATATTGCAGAATTAAGTAAGTATAACTTAACTCAGCGGCCAGGCTGTGAGAAACGCGCGCTTCTGGCCGGCCGCTATGCCATCCTCTGCATATGGCATGATTCGGATACGGTATGGAGTAGGGTTTCCACGTGTCAGGCTTTAGCTGTACATGTCCGTTGTTTTACACTCGTGTCCAGCCATATTTATACAAGTCCAGTCCATAAGTCTTTTGTTCGGAGTTTTAGCGACGAAGTAGAGAACGCACGACCAAGGCCCTTTCCAGGCCAATGACCTAAGCGCGAGGAGTAAGCATCATATTAGAATAAATAACGAGGTACACCGTAAGGACATTTAGATATACTAACAAATGCTACTCTAGAAAAAAAAACATAAATTTGGATGACGGTAAATTCTTCGATTACTGACCAAATTCGTGGTAATAAAAGACGACTCTCCGATTACGAAACTTTTTAGTAATAAAAAATGGTCAGCTTATTTCACATCACGTCACAATGAAGAATCTTATCCAGAATTATTGAAATTGGCAGTATATTATTTTACAATTCCAGACCGTAACGCCAACGTCGAAATTTTCTGTTTCATAAACGCCCAGCCGTGCGGTTAAAGGCGCTGCAGTCTGGAACCGCAAGACCGCTACGGTCGCAGGTTCGAATCCTGCCTCGGGCATGAATGTTTGTGATGTCCTTAGGTTAGTTAGGTTTAACTAGTTCTAAGTTCTAGGGGACTAATGACCTCAGCAGTTGAGTCCCATAGTGCTCAGAGCCATTTGAACCATAAACGCCCAGTTGACAAAGGAACGCAATAAATTGCAAGTTGACACACTCACGAAGACGATATAGTTGTTAGGTAATTTAAAATTATCGTGTCAAGAGATCCACTAAATGATTTCCAAAAAAATAACGTTCTTGATAGTTTGCGTTCAAATGAAGTGTATTAACATTTAACTATAGATTACTGTTTCTTCTTCATAAATCCAACTGAAATGACCAAAGTTATATCAAATCTTTTCGATTTTCTTCCCAGAAGAACACATAACTGTTTATTTTGTTTAATGTGTAGCCTTTAGTTTATTTTGACGCAAGATTATATTAGGAAAAAGACTGAGTAATTAAGAAAAGTCAACACTTACTTGGTATCGTTGCCAAATTATTAGGCTGATTACGTTCTTTTAGTTTAAGCACGTTTAAGGTTGATCCCCAAAAAAAGTGATGGTAATTGTTTATTAATAAATGACTGAAAATTCCGAACTGACTCTATTTCTATTTAAAAGGGCAGTCCGGGCTTTAGGGCAAAATGTTCGGTTAAATATACTTTTGAGTCGAGGTTTTCTAGTTTTGCACCTGGCAGCCCTATATGACGCGGCATGGAGTCACTCTCCCTCACTTTGTCACCTTCCGAGAACCGCTACTTCTCATTCAAGCAGCTCCTCTGTTCACATCACGAAGCTGACTGGACTCTGTTCCAGTCCTCGCACCAGGGAAAGATCTCTGCTAGTACTGGGAACTAAACTCACAACCCTCGCACGCGCTGAGCACACAGCTACGAAAGCGGACTAGAAATTAAAATTGTAGGGCACCCACAAACCGCATATAAATTTCTTTATTTTTACATCTTTCACTCGACTAACGCGAGCATCTTCAAAAATTACGTAACCGAGGGCATACAAACATTTCACGTATGACGGCGGCGCTATCCACATCCCGTTAGCTGCATCGTGTGGCCCACGGCTACGTAAATTCTGAATATGCTCGCGGTGGGCGAGTGAAAAATGTAAAAATAAAGAAAGTTACATGTGACTTGTGGATGCTCTACAGTTTTAATACAGAACTAAATAGGATAAGTATTTAAATCTGGGAGTCTTTCTTTTTTGTCTTCGTTTATTTTTTATACTACTTCACAAACACACACACACACACACACACTTAATTTCACAAAGTTATCGTCCGCATTTTAAGAATACGTTTTACCGTATTCTGTATATCTATTACTTCCTTTAAAAAGTACCACAGGCATCAAAAATTACAGCATTCAGGTGGACATAGTTTATGTTTAAAAAACTGGAAATCTGATACTTACAGACTTTTGTTACCCTATAAAATACATGTACCTGTTTATCCATTAGTCATTCAGCATAAAACTGGTGAACAACGCAAATTATTTAATACACCGTTTGTGAGCACTGTTGCTGTATTCACTCACGGAAAATTAACCACATTCACTAAACGAAATGGCGCAGTGGTTCGGATGGTACAATCTTCTTACAGAGAAGCGACGTTCGAATTCGTGTTCAAGCATTCTCACGTCAAATGCTGATGTTTGCGTAAATCAGATAAAATGAATGCCGGGCTGGTTCCAACTGCAAGGCGATACTCCTCCGTTCTCCAAGCTCCGTCCTTTTCAAACCAGAGATGGTGGTCTGTCTGTAATGACCTCGATGTCGACGGGACATATGACGAATCTTTTTTCGATCCTCTTTTGCAAACTCACAATGATTCATTTCGGTATTTTGGGAGAAATGTCATTTTCAGATGCCTTCTGTGTTACGTAACTACGTTGACCAAACTGTTTACACTGTCCAGCAACCAATATTTTTCCTGAGAACTTTTGAGCACGGCATTATAGAAGACACATCCATCATATTACTTTGGTGCTTTCATTATTTTCCAACATCATAGTTTTATTTCTTTGTGACGGAAAGTCTGTATAATGTCACAAACAGCCACACAGGGCAGACAATGTAATAGCGGGTTGATATAAAACTCTGGGGTATCAAATGTGTTCTCTTTACTGTTTTAATATTGTGAATATTTGATTATCGATACCGGTGTCTTTATGTAACTTAAATTTTCGCTGAAGATTCTTGAGCTATGTAAGCCCATTGCCAGGTAAACATATTAACGCCATCTACGGAGAAGAAAACCAGCGGTTGGTACCAAGCGGAAAGGCTGGCCACTGGTTCTGGACGTCCACGCTGCAGAGTCAAGGGGAACGAAGAGAGAGTTAGGAGTTTATCGAAAGTTGAAACCATTCCATTAGCTAGTTAGGTGTTCCCTAAGGCGACTAACCGGATTCGTTCTTCCATCTCGTAGCTTTTCACTGTGCTTTTAGCCCTTGGTCGAATTAAAAATAGGCGAAAAGCCTTGTTACTAGAGTCTCCCAAATTATGTGAACTCTACTACTTAAGACATTTTACATTTATTACCAATGATATTTACCTCTGCAAAGAATGATGAAATCTTATTAATAAGTACGATGAGCTGTATTAAGAGCTTCTTATCATCACGATAAACATGATAAGATACGTTTGTACAATTCTTTCAATCAGACATTTACGAAAAAGATCCACAATTAAATAACACTACCAGTAAGTGGATACAGGATCGTTTGTCGAGCGGCTATTTGTTTAATATCACTCTTAAAGCAGTCAGTTATACATTTCACGTTTTCTGTGAGAGGAAAACCCTTTAAGTGTATATTCATGTAAATACTCACTTCCATTTGCGTATCATTGCTTCACGAGCAGCTATTCGACATATAAGTGTTGATTCATGTGTTCTGTGGTTATATCAACTAGGCAGATGAAAATTTAATCGTACAAGCCGAAAGAGGTGGAGCAATGGTAAGATACTGGACTGGTATCCGGGAGAAAGGCGGTTCAAATCCCAATTCGATCACCTAAACTATCCATTAGCCGCTTAAGGAGAATTTTGGGATAATTTCTTGAAAGGGCATGGCCGATTTTCTTCCCTACCTGTCCGCAACGCGAGATTTGGCTCTGTCTCTAACACTACGCAACAATGAATTTGCTACTGAGTGAAAATAACGCGAGTGTTGTGTAATTCCGATTTTGCAGTCAGAAATGTTGTAGGACGTCTGGATTTAAAGTTGTAGCTGATAGTCATCTGATATTAAAAGCCTTTGTATGTGTTAATATGTAGCTGCATCAACGAGTCGTGTTTGTGTGTGTGTATTCTCAAAGTTACTCTGCTTTATGCGTCTGTGGAAAGATACAGGGTGACAATTATTGAACTATATGAAAAAAAATTGTAAATTAGTTACAAACTACGGCGTGCACACACTTTAATCAACATATGAACGTTGCTACAGATATTCGTATTTGGGCTATGACTTGTTCGATATGCCTGGCAATGATGCGGTGCAGACGAATAGCAAAATTCTGCATGAGACGCTGAGGTGTCGAAACATCAATGCTGTCGATGACCTTCTGAATGGCTGTTTTTAGCTCAGCAATAGTTTTGGGGTTATTGCTTTACACCTTGTCTTTAATATACCCCACAAAGAGGAGTTGCATGTGTTCAGATTCGGAGAACATGGCGACCAATCGAGGACCATGCCAGTGGCCTCTGGGTACCCCAGAGCCAGAATGCGGTCCCCAAAGTGCTCCTTCAGGACATTGAACACTCTCCTGCTTCGATGGGATCGAGCTCCGTCTTGCATGAGCCACATCTTGTCGAAACCAGTGTCACTTTGGGTAATGGCGATTAAATCATCTTCCAAAATCTTCGCGTACCCTTCGGTAGTCACCGTGCAATCAAGGAATATCGCACCGATTATTCCGTTACTGGACATTGAACACCAGTCACCGTTGAGGATGAAGAGACTTCTCGATAGCGAAATGCGGATTCTCAGGCCTCCAAATGCGCCAATTTTTGTTATTGGCAAACCCGTCCAAATGAAAGTGGGCTTCCGTCGCTAAACCAAACCATACTAATTCCGATCATGCCCCGCGGCCAACCGTGCAGTTCGAACGTCCTAACGCAAACTGTCCAACAGTTATGACGATTTTATTTCACACAGCTCAATAATTCTCACCCTGCGAGAGTGCACTAGTAAAAACAACCAGGCAGACTTGGAGACGTTCTATTTCAACATGTTTTATAAAATTAGTTCCCATGAAGTTTTTCCTGTTTGGTTCAAATGGCTCTGAGCACTATGGGACTCAACTGCTGAGGTCATTAGCCCCCTAGAACTTAGAACTAGTTAAACCTAACTAACCTAAGGACATCACAAACATCCATGCCCGAGGCAGGATTCGAACCTGCGACCGTAGCGGTCTTGCGGTTCCAGACTGCAGCGCCTTTAACCGCACTGCCACTTCGGCCGGCTTGTTCCTGTTTGTCTATCAGTCTCATTCGGAGGTGTCTAGAGAATAGTACGTGCTAGTGTTCTGTGTTTTATTAATCAACAGTCGCAGTAATATGCATATAAGTGATTTCGTATAAGACGCTTCAGTAAGTCGGTATATGATGATTCAGTACATCTACATCTACATCTATATGGTTACTCTGCTATTCACAATAAAGTACCTGGCAGAGGGTTCAGTGAACTATCTTCATGCTATCTCTCTACCGTTCCACTCTCGGACGGTGCGCGGGGAAAACGAAAGATGATGGTTCAAATGGCTCTCAACACTATGGGACTTAACTTCTAAGGTCATCAGTCCCCTATAACTTAGAACTACTTAAACCTAAGGACATCACACACATCCATGCCCGAGGCAGGATTCGAATCTGCGACCGTAGCGGTCGCGTTGTTCCAGACTGTAGCGCCTGGAACCGCTCGGCCACCTCGGCCGGCGAAAGATGAATATGCGCAGCTATGTGAATTGTCCGGACTGCTTTTGCTGCATTTGTGGCAAGTATACGACGTCCGACCAGCGCAAGAACATGACCAGAAAGATACATATAGTTTCCAAACATTACTTCAGATGTGAAGTCGGAGATCAAAAAAAGCTCCTGGGCTCTTCATCTCTGTTGGACCGTCTGTTACTCCGGCCTAACCCAGTGGTTAAACGGTAAGCGAAATCGAATGTCTTTTGCTGTTCCCATGATTTGGCTGGACCAGAAATATCACCACTCAGATTGCTATTTCTGCTTGACCAACATATCCGGGTACAGCAAGAAGAACAAGCCGAAAATCGTGTATCCGGATTTTAGTCTGCTCTAAAGCCTGTGGCGCATGGTACAGATTATCCAATACCAATTCCTCCTTCATCAGATGCAATGAACAACGAAGAAAGTTATACCGAAAGTGACGCTGGTGCTGTGGAATACAAAAATGATGCCGAAAATGACATTAAAAAACCACATTTGATCAGACATGCCGAAAACGACAATCTGGTTCGCGATTTGTCCCTGTCGAAAGAAAACAGTTCAGTTAGGTTCCAGACTGAAGGTGTGGAACTTATTCGAGGGAGGTGCTACAGTTACGCATTTTCGAGATCGCCACATGAAATTCGCGGGATACTATGCTGGTGAAAGCGGCTTTTGCTTCTGTCATGACTTGACAGGACTTATAAAGGAACCATATAACAAATACGTAGCAGAAGAGTGGAGACTTTTTATTGACTGTAGCTTAGGCAGTCTCAAAGCCGCATTATAACAAAATGGCAACCAGAAACCATCTGCTCCTGTTGCTTATGCCGTGGGAGTGAAGGAAATCTACGAAACAATAAACACTCTCTTGTTGCTGAGTAAGTACTCTGAGCATAACTGGAATATTTGCGGTGATTTGAAGACTGTAGCCCTTCTGTTAGAAGTGTGGACTAGGTATACAAAGCACATGCGCTTTTTTTGCCCGTGGAACAGTCGCGATGACAAGAATCACTACATAGTGAAAAATCGGCTACTCCGAAAGTTACCCGTAGTCGGACAGCAGAGCGTTCAAAATGTACCCCTTGTGGATCGTAAGGAAATTTACCTACCTCCACTCCATATCAAACTGGGTCTTATGAAACAGTTTGTTGCAGCGATGGATAAAACAAATCAGTGGGTTCAGTACCTAAGAAACAAGTTTGTAAAGATGAAATCTGACGCAAAACTGAAAGCAGCAGTCCTCGTTGGACCAGATTCGAGATCAACAATTCACGGAACGAGAACTGGCAGCTTGGGACGCATTTATGCTTGTTGTGCACAACTTTATTGGGAACCACAGAGAAGATAATTATGCATTAACTGTGGACAACCTGCTAAGAGCCTTCCAGCACCTCCGCCGCCGAATGTCACTAAAGATGCATTTCTTGCATTCGCATCTCACCTTCTTTCTGTCAAATATGGAAGTCTTAAGTGACGAGCTCGGTGAAAGATTCCACCACGAGACGTACACCATGGAAGCAAGGTACACTATCAAGGTCGCTTCAACCCGAACATGATGGGGGACTACCTTTACTTTTTGCAGAGAGCAGCAGAAGATATTCACAGGCGGAAAGCAAGAAGCTCTACACACTTTTAAACCAAGCAACTGTCAATCTTAGTGTAACTAAGCGTCCCTGATTCATTTCAGAGGTAAATAAATATTTATAACTCACTTCTTCAAAAAATGGCTCAGAGCACTATGGGACTTAACTTCTAAGGTCATCAGTCCCCTAGAACGTGGAACTACTTAAACCTAAACAACCTAAGGACATCACACACATCCATGCCCGAGGCAGGATTCGAACCTGCGACGTAGCGGTCGCGCGGTTCCAAACTGTAGCGCCGAGAACCGCTCGGCTTCACTTGTTCATTATGATATTTAGTCATAACGTTTGGGCTTTCACGGCCGGCGTCTTCATTAATTAAAATGTAGTATATTGTCTTTTCATCCCAAAGTACACAAATTAATTTCCCTAAAATTTCTCACATTCGCGATTCAACGTAGTTAATAGCGTTATCCTTGATAACCTTAACTAGTACTTAACTCTTTTTCTGACGTGCCAGATCAAATACAACTGCATTTCCGTATTCAGCGCACATGAATTACTATAAGGAACGTATTTTCGACCACGTAGCAGGGAGAAAGTTTAATTTTGTTGCGTAGTATAATGAGCTGCTATATTGTTCAAATGGCTCTGAGCACTTTGGGACTTAACATCTATGGTCATCAGTCCCCTAGAACTTAGAACTACTTGAACCTAACTAATCTAAGGACATTACACACATCCATACCCGAGGCAGGATTCGAACCTGCGACCGTAGCAGTCGCGCGGTTCCGGACTGAGCGCCTAGAACCGCGAGACCACCGCGGCCGGCTGCTATATTGTTACTGGTAGGTTTCATCAATACGCGAGAACTACAGAAATTCTCCATGAGCTCAAACAGGGGCCGGGGGGGGGGGGGGGCTTGGGTTGTTTGGGGAAGGAGACGAAACAGCGGAGTCATCGGTCTCATCGGATTAGGGAAGCAAGTCGGCCGTGCCCTTTCAAAGGAACCATCCCGGCATTTGCCTGAAGCGATTTAGGGAAATCACGGAAAACCTAAATCAGGATGGCCGGACGCGGGATTGAACGGTCGTCCTCCCGAATGCGAGTCCAGTGTGCTAGCCACTGCGCCACCTCTCTCCGTGAGCTCAAACAGGAACCCCAGAAGTGACGAAGACGTTTTTTTCACAAAACCGTATTGAGAAAATGTAAATAACAGGCACTTATGGCTGCCTTTTAGACGATCCTACTACGACCACCATACACCTGGCGTAAAAACCACGAAGACACGATTAGAGAAATCAGGGCTCGTTTGGAAACGTACAGAGGGTATCTTTTTCGATCGCTCTACTTGCAAGTGGACCACCAAAGGAATAACCAACAGTGGCATAAAGTATTCACCACCATGCATCGCAGAGTTGTTTGTGGAGTATGTATCTAGATGTAGTGTAGACCTGTCATCGATGAGATGTTAAACTATAATATTCCTTTGCAGTCGTAGAAGAACTTACCGTTTAGTTTCGTTAATGTTGTAAACCACAATTTAGCAAGTTTGCTACGTATCAGTGTGTAATTTTTGAGAGTTTGTGTTTTGCTTACTCACGGAACGAGTAGTAGTCTACAATAATTTGACTCCTGTCTGTAGTAATAAGTGGCTTTTAAACCAGAGATATAATGCACCAGAAGACTGACGAGTCGGGATGACAAGCGATTATCGTCTGTTCAAAGGACGTACAAGTTTCCACCACTTATTTATAAGCACAGTAATAGTTATATTCGTATACTAAACACTTTAAGATGTGACGCATTTAGTGATAAAATACAGCGGCCTAAATGATTTCTACAATTTATACGCGAACCAGTCGGCAGTTGTAATAACCGGGCGTCTTGAAACGGATGCCGTAATAGAATAAGGGGTGAAACGAGAATGCAGCCTATTTCGTAAGTTATTCTATCTGTACATTGACCAAACATTTAAGGAAATTTAGAGGGAATTCAGAAAAGGATTCGAGGTTCAAGGAGAAAAATAAAACTTTTTGGTTAGCTGTTAATTTAATTCTGTCAGAAACGTCAAAAAACTGGAAGAACATTTGGATGTTATCTTGAATAGATGTGCAGTTAAATTGAAGTAGCTGATGCTGTAGGGATTAGATTAGGAAATGAGACACTAAAAGTTGTAGACCACAAAAGTAATGACAGTGACCAAAGGACAGATGACATAAAACGCAGACTAACACTAGCAAGAAAATATTTCTTGAAAAATGAATGTATTTTAATGTAGAATAAAACTTCGAGTGTTAGGAAGTTTCCCAAAGGTGTTTCTTTGTAGCGTATACAGTGACAGTGAAACGTGGACTACATGAAATGTATATGAAACTACGAATACGAGCAACCGTCAGCTGTATAAGGGAATGACGACAACGAAAATTTGTGGAAGACTCAAACCGGGATTTCCCTCTTTACGCGAGTTGTCGCCTTAATAGCTTAGGCTATCCGTGCACGAGTCACTGTTTGACCAAAACTTTCATATGTTGTCGTTCCTGCGTCACAGCTTGTACTCGTACACATATTATGCAATTCAGGTACAGGGAGGACATTTCAATTGTAAGTCGCTGTCCAGTGTCGGCAGATAAGTAAGATATTGCAGTGCACGTGCTGTTAAGGAGAACAACGCAGTGTTCCTTCAGACCTGTATACATTGCTAAAAAGGGCCCACAGACTCCGGCGGCTCAGTACAGAGTTATTCCATTTTCTTTGGCTTCTTGTCTCGGTTAACGTTGTTTCTGTACTGCGCTGAAAATAGTGCAGAATAGTGCGAATGTCGACGGTATGCGCTGTGTGTACAGTCTGGAACCGCGCGACCGCTACGGTCACAGGTTCGAATCCTGCCTCAGGCATGGATGTGTGTGATGACCTTAGGTTAGTTAGATTTAAGTAGTTCTAAGTTCTAGGGGACTGATGACCTCAGATGTTAAGTCCCATAGTGCTGAGAGCCATTTCAACCATTTTTTGCGCTGTGTGTCTTGTTTCCACTCGCTCACGGCACCTACGTTTGACAAAAGTAATGCCCTCCTTACCTTGTTGCCCTCCGGTCTGCAGTCAGTACTGCTCGGTTCAGTCTAACGTTTTGTTTTCCGCCAACTTTCTATACTACTGGCCATTAAGATTGCTACACCAAGGAGAAATGCAGATGATTAACGGGTATTCATTGGACAAATATATTATACTAGAACTGACATGTAATTACATTTTCACGCAATTTGGGTGCATAGGTCCTGAGAAATCAGTACCCAGAACAACCACCTCTCGCCGTAATAACGACCTTGATACGCTTGGGCATTGAGTCAAACAGAGCTTGGATGGCGTGCATACGTACAGCTTCCCATACAGCTTCAACATGCTATCACAGTTCATCAAGAGTAGTGACTGCTGTATTGTGACGAGCCAGTTGCTCGGCCGCCATTGACCTGATGTTTTCAATTGGTGAGAGATCTGGAGAATGTGCTGGCCAGGACAGCAGTCGAACATTTTCTGTATCCAGGAAGGCCCGTACAGGACCTGCAACATGCGGTCGTGCATTGTCCTGCTGAAATGTAGGGTTTCGCAGGGATCGAATAAAAGTTAGAGCCACGGGTCGTAACACATCTGAAATGTAACGTCCACTGTTCAAAGTGCCGTCAATGCGAGCAAGAGGTGACCGAGACGTGTAACCAATGGCACCCATACCATCACGCCGGGTAATACGCCAGTATGGAGATGACGAATACATGCTTCCAATGTGCGTTCACTGCGACGTCGCCAAACAAGGATGCGACCATCATGACGCTGTAAACAGAACCTGGATTCATCCGAAAAAATGACGTTTTGCCATTCGTGCACCCAGGTTCGTCGCTGAGTACACCATCGTAGGCTCTCCTGTCTGTGATGCAGCGTTAAGGGTAACCGCAGCCATGGTCTCCGAGCTGATAGTCCATGCTGCTGCAAACGTCGTCTAACTGTTCGTGCAGATGGTTGTTGTCTTGCAAACGTCCTCATGTGTTGACTCAGGGATCGAGACGTGGCTGCACGATCCGTTACAGCCATGCGGATAAGATGCCTGTCATCTCGACTGCTAGTGATACGAGGCCGTTGGGATCCAGCACGGCGTTCCGTATTACCCTCCTGGACCCACCGATTCCATATTCCGCTAACAGTCCTTGGATCTCGACCAACGCGAGCAGCAATGTCGCGATACGATAAACCACTATCACGATAGGCTACAATCCGATATTTATCAAAGTCGGAAACGTGATGGTACGCCTTTCTCCTCCTTACACGAGGCATCACAACAACGTTTCACCAGGCAACGCCGGTCAACTGCTGTATGTGTATGAGAAATCGGTTGGAAACTGTGGTGTGCGTACTGTAAGACCTTCGTTACACACACCATCAGATTATTTGACTTGTCGCTCTAACGAAGTAGGCGAGTGTCAGCAATATGTCTCGTGGTCTTATCGTGGCGTGTTTATGTTCTGCCATTAGGTCAGACGATAGAAACGCCACTTGCACGCTTAGAGTAGCAGATTGACGGTGACCAAAATTGACAATCTGAAGTTCCTTTGGGTTTGGTATGTTAATCTTATTCTCACATATCTCTGATACTTGACAAAGTGTCTATACATTTATCTTCATGGCTATGTACATGAATATGATAATCATATTAGGTGCAGACTGAAACTTGACTATATACTGGTAGAGACTAATGCGGACTGGTAGAGACTGGTGCAGACAAATACAGACTGACTAATCGGAGGTCTGTACACTCGTTATAATACCTGGCGCGTTCAGGTATCACTGCGCGAGTGTGATCTGCGAGGAGAAAAGGTTCTACGTTATCAGCAATCCCATGGCTGCGTTACATATTAATACGCGGATCGGCGGGAGCAGAATTTGGTCCGTCACTAAGGCAGCGCCATCTCGTAGTATGGAGACGGACGAGCGCTGCGCCTGCGCTGTTGTGCTTAGCGGGGCGCGCTCTAGTGGGAAAGTTGTGTACGCGCTGACTACGCGGAACTATGTACACAACAGAGACTTTCCTCATGTCAGAACGTTGTAGGTGTCGCCACCGGCGCCAACCTTGTGTAAATGCTCTGTAAAGCTAATCATTTGCATATCACAGCATCTTCTTCCTGTCGGCTAAATTTCTCGTCTGTAGCACGTCATCTTCGTGGTGTAGCAATTTTAATGGCCAGTAGTGTAGTTTTAGAAGTAAATTAGTTTTGGTTCACCAATTCACACCATATCTGAAATTATATCAATAAGCAGTCCGGCAGTGTTAGGTGTAGTAACGGTGATACACAGTAAACGGTTGATTTAGTGGAGGGGCCAAACAGCGAGGTCATCGGCCCCATCGGATGAGCGATGGATGGGGCTGTAAATCGGCCGTGCCCTTTCAAAGGAACCATCGCGGCATTTCCCTAAAGCAGTTTATTGAAATCACGAAAAACCTGAATCAGTCTGGCCGGACGCGGGTTTGAACCGCCGTCCTCCAAAATGCGAGTCCAGTGTGCTAACCACTGCGCTGCCGGCTCGCTTGGTGCTCTGGGTAGGTTTACAGATGAAGAGTCAGCCGATATGCACCTCATGTGTGGGTGAAATGAATGCCATGCAAAAACTGTATAAATACATTATGCTGAGCTTTACGTGCAGCGACGGCAACCACATCACAGTACTTTTGCATGTGTGCATAGGCGCCTACAAATCACTGGATACTGCCGTGTCACAATGGAAGGTACTTGTTGTGTGCGGTGTGCTAGAACATCCAATATGGAAGACAATGTGCTACACGTGACTGGCCAGAATCTTGCCTCTAATAGTCGGTGCGTTGCAAGAGATCAGCACAAATCAATCAACTCGTTTGAGAGTCGTACATGAACAACAATTACACCCATTTAATCAGTAGAAGGTGCAATCATTGCAGCCAGTAGAATTACCGTTTTGAGTGGCGTTTGCAAATCGGTTCCTACAGCAATTTACAGAAAAACCCAGCTATCCTGGTTTCATGTTGTTTTCCGATGAGGCCAATGTTGACAAGATGGTATGATCAACAGCAGATATAGCCATTGTGTGTCGATCCCATCAACATACGTTTACTGCCAATGTTAAGCAAGTTATTTTCAACGATTTTGTGACTGGACTTTACCTGCTTCCTGATGCACTGAAATGAGTCGTGTACCAAATGTTCCTTCAAGATGTCGTCCCATAGTTCCTGAAAGATGGTGCCACTGTGGATTCGTCAGCGGGCGTGGTTTCAACATGACGGGACGCCAGCACAATTTGCACTCGATGTTAGGAACAGCACTGAAGTATAGTTTGTATGACAATGGATTTGTCACGTTGGTTCTGTTCCATGGCCATCTCGGTCACCAGACATGTCACCAAAGGAATTCTTCTTCTGGAAGCATGTGATCACAAGCACCTTAGGGCAGCCACGGAAGTAGCACACAAAACTCCTGGGATTCTTGAGCGTGTGAAGTAGCGTCGCTATACACTCTTCCGTGACCATGTTGGCCGATATTTTGAACAATACCTCTAAAACACCTGAACTCTTTATCTTCTGTACTGTACACAGACGGAACCGACTGAATACACTCTAATAATAAAGTACCTGTTTGATCAGAGGGTTGTTGGATTACTCTGTGCTGTGTGTTGAACGTGTTGGATATTGCATATTACAGGTTACTTCACTGTGGTGAAGGTATTTTCACAGAAACAAGGACGACTACCATTACAAACCGAATAAACCATAATTACATTATTACTCTGTAACAAAGAGACGGACACCGTGGCTGCCTTGTACCAAAGTACTCAGAAGGTATCTCAGAACACCATCTGAAATTTCTTCCGTGGAGTGCTGATTCATCCTGTTTCTTAAGGGAAGCTTGTCTCTGAAATCCGCATTTGCACATCTCTCAATTTGTTTCTGCAGCCAGTCTCGAGTAATAAATGTAGCGGTGCACGACTCTAGACACAGTACGACGGTCCGATAATTGCCTTGTTGTAAACGTAATCAGCAGACAAACCTGGAGCCCTCAGTGAACAGGGAGCAATCCAGAGACCAAGGTGTGTTGTTAAAACATTTCACGGAAACGAATGCGAAAATAGCAGTGGCTAACAACTCATTATGGCACTGCAATATAAACACACAAAGGGAGCTGATAACCTCATCGTTGAGCGTACTAAACCTAAACAACGCCACCAACCTGCAAAGGAAAAACAAAAGAGAAACGGAAAGAAAAAGATTCACTTAAACTGGAAAACATTCGATTGTTTATTTTGAAGGTGATAAGAGACAAAACTCTAATTGTGGAGAGCTAAGAGGCACAATGGATACAGCACTCACCTCATTAACGGGAGAAGTGGGGTTGAAATCTCTCACTGACCAGCCTGATTTAGGTTTGCCATGGTTTACCTTAATTGATAGCGGTGAATGGCAGGATGATTCACCAGAAAACTATCTGCCGATTTCTTGGCTCAATCCGACCTCAGGCTCTGGCTTTAATGACAGCGTCGTCGACAAGACGAAACACCATAATCTTCCTTCGTTGATATGCATATTTCGCGAAAAAAGATTGATTTATATTCATTGATACATTATAGGATAGTGACTGAGCATTTCAAATTGGAAAGAAATGACGAAAAAGGGGCATACATCAACAGCTTGAAATAAAGCAGGAACTTTACGTAACAAATACGACGTAACAGGTTGCTGAAAACAGCATAACCGAATAATATCTGGTGATTTAAATGCAAGGACCGAAATGCATATGTTGATAATTTAATAGAAACTAATCAAATGAAAATGAGTGAAAATGGAATTTAAGAACAATCCGCAGCCATAAAATTAGGAGTCAATTATTTTTTAGACAGGAACCTTCTTAGATTATTTCAGAGATTACAATCCATAATTTACTGTAACTTGACTAATAAGAAATTTTGTCCCATTTTCCAGATGAGTATCACATACTGTATCTAAAATGGACACTGGTCACAAACTTTTGACGAATCTAATCAAGATTGGTTGTGGAAGTATTACACAAAGAAATACACACACACACGAATGGAAAAATGGATAAGTCTTGTTCACGAAAATATAGCCGTAAACAATCCCTTATTTTATTAATTCAACCTTTCCTTTATACTTGGATACAGGAAACAATACTGAAAAACAGATAAAAGAGAAATAATAACTAAAATTAAAATGGGAGATATAAATGTATCTAAAATTGTTCTGATGTCAAAATGTAAAATGAACGCAACAACAGAAAAAGAAAAGTTGCAAACTAACAGCAGTAGGCAAGAGCAACTCATATTTTCGAAAATCGTTTGTATGGATAGATGCCGTACTGATAGTGTATTACGTAGGAACATCAGACAGTAGCTCTCAATTGTCGTCCCACGATAAGATCACAGTGCAGCAAGAGTGGCGCATTGCCAGAAGAGAGTATGTGTTCTGGGTTTCCTACAAACTCAGTTCTGCTGCGGAGCGGTTAAGAGGTGCATCACAACGTGCGAATGAAATGGTACGCCAACTGGAAACGTACTCCAAAGTTTATGTACGTGGGACAATACTATTCTTATGAGAAAAACGTCTAAACTGCTCACAGTTCTTCGTGGAAGGCAAGGATCTGGCACAGAGGTTTAATACGTCACGAATGTGTACTTTGGAGCTGTGTATATTACCTATTTACGTTTTAAATAAAGCCACATTGTTAAAACAGATTTGTAAATCTGTTTGGCTGAGAGGATAAAGTGCAGCGACATAACAACTCTCATACCACAGGCAATACACAGAAGACAAAATGCTGAACTAAAAGTGAATCTATTAAACTGACGAAAAGCGGAAAAACAAATCGTATCTCATTAAATGTACTCGCAATTGCGAATGAGGATAACCATCAGCTGTAGAATGGAATGACGACAATGAAATTTTGTGCTTGACCGGGATTCAAACACGGATTTCCCGCTTATCGCGAGCTGTCGCCTTACTATTTGGCGATCCGTGCATGACTTATGGCCACACCCAAACCTCCATATGTCTTCGACCTTGCGTTTACGACTTGCACTCATACATCGATTATGCATATTTCCATACAGGTCACACTTTGTACTTGAAAGTCCCTTGGCCGGTATCGGCGGATATATACGATATTGCAGTGCCTGTGTTATTGCGATTAAGATTCAAAGTTCCTTTTGGCAAGCACTGCAATATCGCAATCATTAATCATGTTCCCAAAGTTCAGCAATGATGACTACAATGACAACCCTGCAGCTAGATACGAAAAATGAATCCCATAAAGACGTAGTGCAGAAAATTCTAGGCGCTATAATGTGTTATATTGGATACAAAAGAACGCATCAAATTCGTATCTTTCGTAGTGATGTATTACACCCTCTCCTAGGGTATTATGCTCTCACAATACGAACGTTACTGTCATCAGAGTGCATCACTTTTATTTAACGAACTTGTCGAGCTGCTGCCAGTCAATGAAACATTAATACCATCATCTTAATTAATGTTTATTGTTCCATATAACAAGCTAGACTTCAATGTCGAATCGATCATTCAACCTGAATCACTGCCTTCGTGGGAGGTACTGTAAGAATATGAGCTGTGAAGGGGTTGGTGAGTCGAGCCCAGGTAGTTCAGGAAAACAAAGTCATCGCGAAAGACAAGTTTCCTGGTTTCATTCGCGTTCGAGAACACAGTTTTTATATTTAAGGAAATGTCTTCTATTATGGAGTTCATTGACTTTTGAGGTTCATTCTTACTATATCCAAATAATTAACACAACAGATGGTCCCCAGTGAAATTTTTCGTCATGATATTTTGGCATTTCGCACGAGTTTTCTGTCCCTTTGTTAGTAAAGTATAGAGTAGTTGAAACAGACACGTAATTTTCATCTTCTGTGTGAACGTTCTAATCACACTTCAATTATTAGGAAATTTCATCTTTTTTTCCATTATGCTGGACCAGATTTAAGTCCTAAAATTTGGCATTCAGATATTCCTCTTATAACTAAAATTTAGAACCGGCCTCTCTATCATCATTATGTCTTGCACTGGCGTCGACAGCAGCCTCTTACATAGAAAATACCTTAGCCTGATTTCTGTGTTGTGTGGTACACTGTGCCTCACTCATCCAATGGTAACAGCTGTTTTATTCAGCGACAACGCCATCGGTGAACAAATTTTACTGTACAACCTTCACAAAAATCTTCACTCACATACAGGGGATAGGCAAAATAATGTGAACACCTGTATTTACTTGGGAATGGTTTATTAATAAGGGTTGGACCCTCATCTGCCCCTAATACAGCCGCGATTCTTCTTGGAATACTGGCATATAATGATTTTATAGTCTCCAGTGGAATGTTATGCCATCACACTTCCACCTCCATGCTTAACGGTTGGAATCAAGCAGTCAGTACTGTAAGCTTCTTTTGGCGTCCTCCAGACGTAAACCAGGCCCGATGTTCGAAATAACGAAAACGTTGACTCTTCCGACCATATGACGTGTTTCCGCTGATCAGCCGTCCAGGATTTATGCTCCTGACACTATGTTTTACGCTTCTTTCCGTTGGTTGTCGTCATTCATTGTTTCGGCATAGTAGCTCGTCCACGAATATTCGCATTATGGGGTTCTCGGCGGACAGTGTCGGTAGATCGGGGTCTCGAAGATGGCTATTGAGCTCTGCAGTCACTTTCGCCGCCGTAGTTTTGTACTGATTTGACACAACTGGTGCTAGCGTACGACGATCTCTGCCATTTAGTTTTGATTTGCGCCCACTATTACGTTTACACGATGATGTCTCTCCATGGTTTGTGTAGGCTGTCATGGATGTTGAAACAGTTGCTCTAGAAACATTCAAAAAGTTGGCTGTCTTGGTTACTGGTGCTCCAGCTAATCGGGTCCCCACAATCTCTTTCGAACTCTGTTGCCGGCCGCGGTGGCCGAGTGGTTCTAGGCGCTTCAGTCCGGAACCGCGCTGCTGCTACGGTCGCAGGTTCCAATACTGCCTCGGGCATGGATGTGTGTGATGTCCTTAGGTTGGTTAGGTTTAAGTAGTTCTAAGTCTAGGGGACTGATGACCTCAGATGCTAAGTCCCATAGTGCTCAGAGCCATTTTTTTTAAGTCTCTTACTTTTTCATTGCACGTAGACCTCAGCCTCTGAATGCAAATACGAAGTGTGAACTACTGGTAAACAACCTGCACTGATGTGTAGTCCATAGTGAACACGCAAGTCCAGCGCGACACGTGCCTTAGCTGCGTTGTTGACGATCAAACACAACCATCTCATTACTAACACTTTTCACATTATTTTGCCTATCCCCTCTGTTGGTTCAAATGGCTCTGAGCACTATGGTACTTAACTTTTGAGGTCATCAGTCCCCTGGAACGTAGAACTACTTAAACCTAACTAACCTAAGGACATCACACACATCCATGCCCGAGGCAGGATTCGAACCTGCGACCGTAGCGGTTGCGCGGTTCCAGACTGTAGCGCCTACAACCACTCGGCCACACCGGCCGGCATCCTCTGTGTGTTACTTCTATACAACGATGACAGCGATAACTATCACGATGAACGTAACTTTCTCCGTAATAGTTTATGCCCGTTTACAGTCAAGTATGTATGTGCTGCTTCTCCCTATAATTTTTCCAATCACAGATGATGACACCTGTTTAGATCCAACCTACTCTGAATCCCCATTTCTCACGGCTTTAGCAACGTAAAATAAAGGTAGTATCAGTAAACCCCCAATTCTTTAAAGAAACGGGCTCCCATGCATGAAACAGCTTCAAACGCCACATTATTTTACAAATGAGTTAACATGTTAAATATTTGACGTTATACATGTAAGCGAGAAAAAGTTTGGAAAAGGTCTGAAATTATGCTTTAAGTCTGTCTCAAGTCCGCTAAGTGTTCTCATTACGAAACACTGGATGAACATAATCTCGATAATTTGCGTTCTATTTTAAGCAAAAACTAGTTTTTTAAGCATCTCAGTGTATGGGTCATACAGTGATATACGTGAGTGGCGTTCAGTAACTAATGCTACACACTTTTCTGAAAGCATGTTGGTTTTATTCAGGTTTCCAATACACCGTATTATTATCACTCTTTTGAGTACAAAATCATGTTTTCGACATCATCTCCGTTCGTAGCGAAGGCCTTACGCCACCTTACTGGGAGAGTCTGTACGCCCGCATCGCCGGCCGTTGTGGCCGAGTGGTTCTAGGCGCTTCAGTTTGGAACTACGCGACGGCTACGGTCGCAGGTTCGAATCCTGCCTCGGGCGTGGATGTGTGTGATGTCCTTAGGTTAGTTAGGTTTAAGTAGTTCTAAATTCTAGGGTACTGATGACCTCAGATGTTAAGTCCCATAGTACTCAGAGCCATTTGAACCATTTGAACGCCCGCATCATGCCACTGTATTGGTCGACGTCGGAGCAAACGCCTTGCTGCTTCAATAATCTCCCCATCATCCACGTACTGCTTCCTGCGGAGTGCATCCTTAATTGGGCCAAAGAAATGGAAATATGAAGGGGTGTAGTTGCTGAGGATCTCAAGGGTCACACACCTTTGAGTATCCCAATTTTGGACGAGTGTATCAGCACTCCCCACAGAGATGCCCACTTGTGCAGCGAGATGTTTGATTGTGATCCGTTGATCACCTCCAATGAGAGTGTCCACACGTTCGAACGCTGTAGGAGTCACAGCTGCTTGCGGCTGGCCGGTGCGCGGCGTATCGGACAGGTTCGCACGACCTTGTTGTAATAATGGCAAACGCCTCGCCAAACGACTGACCGTGCTATTTTCCACTGCCAGTACCCTGTAGACATCTTGCAAGCGCCTATGAATATCTGCATTGCTGTGGTTTTTTGCCAAAGGAAACTCAGTGACAGCTCTCTGGTTGTAGCGCGCCTCTGTTACAGAGGCCAGTTTGAAGGATCCGGCCGGAGTGGCCGTGCGGTTCTACGCACTACGGTCTGGAGCCGAGTGACCGCTACGGTCGCAGGTTCGAATCCTGCCTTGGGCATGGATGTGAGTGATGTCCTTAGGTTAGTTAGGTTTAAGTAGTTCTAAGTTCTAGGCGACTGATGACCTCAGAAGTTAAGTCGCATAGTGCTCAGAGCCATTTGAACCAGTTTGAAGGCAACGTATAGCTTCGCCACCTACAGTAACTTCGTGAAACTATGGGGGCTAAACAGGAATATTACACGACGTTCCACAACGAATTCTGCATTTCTGCAACCGAAGTTGGTCGAGGGAAAAAGAATATGGTGCATTACTTATTGATCGTCCCTGGTAATTTCGGAGGTACAATCAGTGGTAGATGCGGATACTGTTTGCAAACTAGGTTGTGAACAGAGTGAGTAGTAAGAAAGTAATAAATTAAAACGCCGTATCTGATGCATGAACAACAGGAGTGTAGAAAGCAATGATTTTTTTAAAAATCATTGTATGATGTGTGTCAGGGGGAAAAGTTTCGTAAAGGTTTAATTTTACGTGCAATGTTTGTTGGAAACAGCTAAGTGCTCTCATTCTCAAATACTGGATGAATGAAATCTGGGTATTTTTGTGCCATCAGCTGCGTTGCCTCTAGACGAACAAACAATTTCTAAAAATAATAGTTGTCTTATTGTGTTAAATATTAACATAAGATTATATCTCTTAATTAACAGATTATGAAACATTTTAAATTTTTGAAGTCTTTCAATAATTACGCGAAACATCTAAAATGATTTTTTTTTGCCCTTGGAAACCTTTGCATAGGCAACTTGCAACTGATGATGGTTCCCGGGTCCCGAGAAAGTCGTAATAAAAATAAATGCTGCATGTATCTCTGGTTCAAATGGCTCTGAGCACTATGGGACTCAACTTCTAAGGTCATCAGTCCCCTAGAACGTAGAACTACTTAAACCTAACTAACCTAAGGACAGCACACACATCCATGCCCGCGGCAGGATTCGAACCTGCGACCGTAGCAGTCGCGCTGTTCCAGACTGTAGCGCCTAGAGCCGCTCGGCCACCCTGGCCGGCTGTATCTCTGGTCTTTATAGGTATGTTGATATCTCAGTAAAGACACATTACTTTGAATATACACCTATTAGCGAAAACATTATGACCACTGCTCACAGCAACATTAGATGCCACCTGGTGGCGTTGCGGACACGTAAAGCGGTAACTAAAGTATGTAAGCGGAGCAGACAGGGATGGGGTAGCACCTAGGCGAAGATATGGCTAAAATGGGGAAATCCATTGAGATAAACGACAAAGGGCGAGTTTTATTATCTACGGAAAGAGGTAGAAGGACAGTGAAACAACCACTAGGAGCTAAAAGGTTGAACTGCACGACTCTTCACAAGACGTGAGATTCGGAGGATTGTCTGCTCTGTAAAGTACGATGGATGGTGGTCTGTGGCATGTCTACCGAAAGAGTACAGTGGTGGTGTACGCACAAGTTTTTGAAGGACACCGTTCATCGTACATTGGTGATCACGGAACTCCGCGGCAGAGCAGTCAGCTCTGAGGACAACGCAAGACCCGAACAAATGGCTCTGAGCACTATATGACTTAACATCTGAGGTCATCAGTCCAAGACCCGAACATTTTCTTTCTGGACAAAGGCGCACCAAGAAAAAGTCACATTAATGGCTCTGTTCACTGATGGTACATGCAACGTTTTGCCTTTGTCGTAATGCTAACCCAAGGTGAGAAAAGAATAAAACCTTGCAGCCCATTTTTCTCGACCATTACGTGGAAGGGGCATAGGTTAAAAGTTTATTTCGGACCGATGTCTGGCTATAAATTACGTCGCAATGACCTCACTCTATAAACCATTATGTAAGCGTCTGAACTTTAAAACCAGTATAACAGTGCGCAATGCAGTGGTCAGGAAATGTACGCGCCTCTTCTCTTTTCACTGTCTGATAAATTACAGACCTGGGAAATTCTTTCCTCGCCAAAGATAGCAACTGGCTATTCCGGGTCGCCCATTATCTCGTCTCATCGATTGACTGACCTCAGACACTCAGACATAGGGGCAGGTCATCTATCAGGAAGACATTTCTTTTCTGCTTGTTGCAAGTGAAGTGTTAGTTCACTAATGATGATCTGTTTCCGATATCTGGTAACGAAGATCACTAGTTTGAATCTACGATATTACAAATGAGAAATAAAATATTACAACAATATGTATGTTTTTGTACAGGAAATGTAAAGTTATTGTTCTCGTCACTTATTCACAACATTAACGGACATCTGGCGAGGGGACATCGGACACTCAGTGTATCGAAAGTGAAAACAACAGGCTAATCAACTCTCACGTTGAAGGGCAAAATTTCGATGAATTATAGAGACTCAAATAAATGAAAATAACGCGTTTTTATGCCGAGGACCTGCAGGAACATGGCGAAGAATGTATGCGTGAAAGAAAGATTATACACCGATATGAAATGTAACGAACTGATAAGGTCAGCTGATTACAGTTTATTGGGGAAGTCTAAGAATAGTACAACGCAATTACAAGAGCAAATGTGTACAGAAAATTTGTGTGAAGTATTTGGGATCCTCATCACGTTGTGTTAAAGGAAAAGCGAAGCAGTTCAGAAGAATGTTGCTTGATTTGTTATCACTTTGTTCGATCATAATGAAAATGTTAAGCCAATTCCCCGTGAGCTTAGAAGAGACTATTTCGATTAGTTGTTTGTTTGTGGGGTTAAAAGATTAAACAGCGTGGTCGTCAATACTTCGGTCAAGAGATAACTCGTCTTAAGTTAGTGATGGCAGTCAGAAATTTGATCTAATTACGAAGGTTGGTTGGAGAGATAAAATCGAATGATGGCAGAGCTGAGAAATAATGTAAAGAGAATCAAACGTACACTGACTGACAAAAACAAGCAAATAACCAAGAAGAGCTGAAGGGAGCGAAGTTAAACTTCAAAGATTGAGAGGGTGTATGATGCTATTTCAGAGAATAGGAAATTGGCGATATGAACCGTCTTATTAGCATGATGTTGCAGGTCATCTGGCCTGAATGGGTGCACTGATTCGATTGTGGAGGGTGTCATGCGGCCGTTGCATCTTCTCCTGAGGCAGTCTGGCCCACAACTGTTCTAACTGGTCCTCGACATCGAGGATATTATCTCTGGGAAAGAGCTGACGTCCCAGCCGATCCCACACAAGTTCTATGGGAACAGATATGTGTGTCTTGCTGGCCAAAGTAGTACCTCAGCATCATGCAGTTCATAGGGACACATGCCATGTGTGGATGAACATTGTCCTGTTGAAAAATGGCACCACGATACTGTCTCGTAAGAGGTAACACGTAAGATCGTAGGACGTTCATGTTGTTGCTGTGTTAGAGCTCCCTCAATCGGTATTAACACCTTGCCATACTTATAGCTCCTTACACCATGATGCGAGAAGTAACACCACTGTGCCTCTCCAAAACATTGGAAGAATGGGACCTGTTCCTAGGTGGCCGCCATACCTGCCGACGATGGTCATCCAGGATAGTATATAAAAGCTATTTATTGATGACACCATCCGTCAGTAGTTCCGGTCGCGGGGTTGCCGACAACGAAGCGTGGCAGGACCAAACGGGTGTGTCCCGCGAACAAACAAACGAACGGGAAAGGACGGACACGAACAACGACGGACGAGAGAGCAAGACCATACGACGACAACACGCAAGAAGCAACGGGGTCACAAGCGAGAACCAAACGAATCCACAAAGTCCACTAGTAAACGAAAACAGAGAACGGTAAACACGCTCCGTGAAGTCGAGATGGCTAAAGAACATCAGACTGCTTAGCTGAGCTTTTTTTTTCTTTATTGAATTTCGATTCCCCCCTAAGGGGGCGGGCTGGCAGCAGCTTAGTACGCTGCTCTTCAGCCTACAGACTTTTTTAAAAACGGAAGAGGAAAAGAAACAAGAAAAACAGGCGATAAAATGGTGACTTAAAGTGTAAAATGGCGGTAAAATGCGGAAAGTAAAACAGAAAGCAAAGAGGTTGGCAATGTTAATAAAATACACGGGAATCAGACAAGTAACATTGTAGACACACAATTAAAAAACATGGCGACAGTCTGGTTTCTGTTCACAAGAAATAAAAAATCACACCCAGCGACAGTATGATGGCCATTCGCAACACTTCCCAAAAGACACAACATGGAACACTCACTGTAAAACACTGCACGAAAATGGCGGCACAAAGATGACACTCCTTAGCCAAAGGCAGGTGGGGAGGGGGACCTGGAGGAGGGGGAAACACAAGGAGGGAGGAGAGGGAATGAGAAGAGGCAGAGGAGGGAATGCAAAAGGACTCGGTGGAGAGAAGGGGGCAGAGAGAGGGGAGGTGGGGAAAAAGAGGGTGGACGGGCGGGGAGAAAGAGCCTGGGAAAAGGACAGAGGAAAGGAGGGGGATTGAGGATCAGAGTTGATAGGAGGGATAAATAGAGGGAGAGAGGGCATCATCCGGGAGGGGGAGTTGATGGAAGCCACCCTGGGAGAGGAGATGAAGGGTGTAGAGATGGAGGGTAGGGGGGACAACAGTGAAGATGTGGCAAGGGTCAGGGATGGGAGAGGAGTGGAACAACCAGGGGGTGAGGGGGATCAAGGCGGTGGGAGGTGTAGAGGATGCAGATATGTTCAAGGAACAGGAGCAGATGGGGGAGTTAGCTGAGTTTTCTTTTTACTTTATTGTTATTTTTAAACCTGTTTACAGGCAGGCCAGCAGCAGCATACTACGCCGCTCTTTGGCCATAGAGAAACACAAAAGGGACAAATGAAGACAATTAGAGAAAAATATGGTGGACATATATACGGAATCAAACACTTTTTAAAATACATGGAGCCGTTCATGGGTGTAGAGTCCAAGATATAATTTGTTCACACACTTGGACACATACATAGACGAAAATTGTCACACGTGAACGTAGGTGCACAAAACGAATAACACTGAACCACTTAAGCACAAAACGACGGCACACACAGATCTCTCACGCGCGAATGTTCACTAAGCGTGTACGGGTCCGGGGACCTGCCAAGAGAGGAGGAGGGGAGGGGGGTGGGAGAGGGACAGGGGAGAGCAGAGATGCCGCAGGAAGGGGAGATAGGGGGAAGGGAGGAAGGGGAGGTGAAGCCCAGGGGAACAGGGGTGGACGAAGGGTGATGGGGGGAAAAGGAGAGAGGAGGGAGGGAAGGTGCCTAAAGGAAAAGACACAGAAAGTGGGGGGGAGGGTCAAAGTTGATAGGAGGGGTAGATGGCGGGGAAGAGGACATCATCAGGGAGGGGGAGCTGGCAGAAGCTACCTTGGGAGACGGTAAGGAGGGTGTAGAGATGGAGACCGTGTGGGACGTGGGAATACAGGCACGGCAGTGGGTGGGGGTGGGAGAGGATGGGCAAGACAAGCGGGTGAGGAGGATCGAGTTTACGGGAAGCATACAGGATCTGTATCCTTTCAAGGAAAAGGAGGAGGTGGGGGAACGGAATGAGATCGTACAGGATCCGCGTGGAGGAGGGGAGAGGGATGCGATACGCGAGGCGGAGAGCATGGTGTTCAAGGATTTGAAGGGATTTATAAAAGGTAGGGGGGCAGAGATCCAGGCCAGATGGGCATAACAAAGGATAGGGCGGATGAGGGATTTATAGGTGTGAAGTATGGTGGAGCGGTCCAGACCCCACGTACGGCCGGAAAGGAGCTTGAGGAGACGGAGTCGAGAGCGTGCCTTGGCTTGGATTGTCCGGAGATGGGGCGTCCAGGAGAGGCAACGGTCGAGGGTAACGCCAAGGTACTTAAGGGTGGGGGTGAGGGCGATAGGACGGCCATAGATGGTGAGATAGAAATCGAGGCGGAAGGAAGGGGTGGTTTTGCCTACAATGTTCGCCTGGGTTTTTTAGGGATTGACCTTGACCAACCACTGGTTGCACCAAGCCGTGAACCGGTCAAGATGGGACTGGAGAACGTGTTGGGAGCGCTGCAGGGTGGGGGCAAGGGCAAGGAAGGCGGTGTCATCGGCAAACTGGAGAAGGTGGACGGGCGGTGACGGCGGCGGCATGTCCGCCGTATACAAAAGGTACAGAAGGGGGGAGAGGATGGAGCCTTGGGGCACACCGGCGGACGGAAAAAAGATGTAGGAATCCGTGTTATGGATGGTGACGTAGGAAGGACGGTGGGAGAGAAAGGAGCCGATCAGACGGACGTAGTTAATGGGAAGGGCGAAGGTTTGGAGCTTGAAGAGGAGACCGGAATGCCATACGCGGTCATAAGCACGTTCGAGGTCCAGGGAGAGGAAGATTGCAGAGCGACGGGAATTAAGCTGTTCTGAAAGGAGATGTGTGAGGTGAAGGAAAAGGTCGTCGGAAGAGAAGGACGGCCGAAAGCCACACTGGATAACGGGAAGGAGACGGTGCTGGCGGAGATGCTGTTGGATGCGTCGGGTGAGGATAGATTCCAGCACTTGCTGAAGACCGAGGTAAGGCTGATGGGACGGTAGGAGGAGACGGCGGACGGCAGTTTACCAGGTTTAAGGAACATCAGGATACGGGAAGTTTTCCACAGGTCGGGATAGTAACCGGTGTACAGGACTACATTGTAGAGCCTGGCTAGGGTGGAGAGGAAAGAGACAGGAGCTTCACGAAGGTTTGTGCGGAGTGTAGCAAGGAGATCCTGTGTAGTGATAGGGGCATTTAGTTCCGTGTGTGCAATGTTGTCCAAGTACTGGAAACCAGGTGTGAGGGGAGGGACAGAGGTGTCAGTTCGATTGCGGACATCTGGGAAGAGGGAGTAATCGAACTGGGGATCATTGGGGGTGGAAAAGACATCGGAGAGGTAGGAGGCAAAGTGGTTGGCCTTACTGAGGGTGTCAGGGAAGGGATGATCATCATGGAGAAGAGGATAGTTGGGGGAGGGTTTAGTTCCGGTAAGGCGATGGAAGGCTGACCAGAACTTGGACACCTCTCCAACGTTGGTTACGCCATCGGAGAGAAAGGCTACGAGAAGTTTGTCACTGACGTGCAGTTCCAATCGCCACTAATGTCTGTGTTAGTCTCTACTGCACTTGGGCACTCGTGCTCAATACGTTTAGGAAATCCACTACATTAAGCTCTGCATTGCATATGAGGCATTTCTATTCAAACAACGTTAAAAGTGCCGATGCCGTTCATTTTCCTTAGGACATTTAGATGTTCATGTTAACGTTCCTCGCTGCTAACATTTTGTACTGAATTCAGCACCCCATGTGACAGAACATATATGATATGAAGCAGTTGACACTAGCCATCATCCAGATTATCTACAAATCAATGACTGACGAATCTTTTACTAAACTACTGTAAATATTTGGACAGTATATTTTCTGTAATTTATTTCTAGGCATCCTCTACATGCGTACTTGACAACACAATCGTCAGTTAATGTGGGTTGAGAATCTATGAAGCCACAGACCGTAACAGAAGAGCAGCATTTGGTACTTCGCAGGCCTCTCTCATACATTTATATAGACTTCACCTGTCTGTCCATCAACTTATGACATGTAATTTTTGTTGACTGAAGGCGAAAGTTAAGTTCCTACTACTTATGACGTATATTATGCATCTTGGATATTTTACTTTAAGAACTTTTCACTTCTAAGAAATAATCCCTTTCAGATGAAATACTTCGTGTGGTTTGCTTTTTATTTTTTGCTTGTGAAATTTCTCTGCAGTGTTTCAAGTCAGTTGTTGTATGTACTCAAAGTGAAATGAATATAATGTGTATTCTCTCATACAGATTAAATTCGGTTGTTTTTCGAGGGTCTTCTGAACTACTCAGTAAAGTCACAAAATTCGCCCCGTTCCTCCGCGCCGAACCGTAAGTACGTCAACGGTAAAAGTGTCACGCAAAGGCGAAATCAGGGAAAAATCGACGTGCCAGAACAGCAATCTTTGATTGCTGAGCGATTTGAGAGACAAGATCGCTATGCGTGCCACAGTTCGTAGTTCATGCAAACAATTCTGTATCATTAGCACAAGGAATATGCCGTATTCTACTTACTCATTCATCTACATCAGTTTTGTTCACACAAGTTATTTCGCTAGTTGTAATTGACTTGCACGAATCATTATCCCATTATCAAGAGAGCAATCTCAACTTCCACGAGGGTATTTGATCGCTCAGTGCAAGAAGCATAGTTACGAACAGCTCCAAGAGCGAGAAATACCCAATATGAAATACTGATTCCACACTAGAGTGAGAGGAGAGTCCGCCACACACAGAAACGTGAAGTGCGCCACGAGTTTAACGTGGATCTTCACCTCCTCTGATCTATGATCCATCATCTGAGCTATGTAAAATATGTTGGCCCTATTCTAATCTTCAGTGTAATATAATCTCTCTCGTTTCTCTCCTAATTTCACAGATTTTCTCCATAGACTCTTGCTGTCCAGCACCCCTCACAGATAACAACACGTGGTGTAGAACGATCGAGCCACAGCATAAATATAGGTTCGAATTCTTGTCAACTTTCAAGAGTCGCGAAAGCCAGAACGTATTGCGGGAATAATATCATTTATACCATTTAAACATACAACTCTTTTCTATTAGCTAGTGGATTTTTCTTTACCATGGCCTGGGTAGTTTTATGGTCATGACGTCGTGTCAAGACACTGAGATTGGGCTTGTCATCGAAGCTCTTGCAGCACAGGGAACACAGCGGTGAAACTTGATTTTTGTGGATACCACCACATTTCGCCGTCGATAAATATAGATGTCTTTGTGAGATGACTACGCCGTCATAATTGAAAAATCCGTGCCCCTCCAGGTCTTGAACCCCAATTTCCTGTTTTTCGAGAGAAGTTGCCTTAAATGTTACGTGTACAGGCTGAATCAAAATTCGCGCACTTGGACACCACAATGCGATTCCTTGGAACCTAACAGTACAAAAATGTCTGTAACAAAATTTCGTCCTGTGCATATTTTACTTATAAAGTAATCGTCAAAGAAATGAAATTGGGCAACACTGTACGGCTTTTCCTCAACGTTTCAAGGTAGTAAGACCTGCCGATGTCCGTCTCGAAACGCATCAAACAGTGAAGCTACAGAGGCTGCAGCCAAGTGCTCGTATTATAATGCAGCGTGCATCATGTGACATACCTTGCGGCCGGATTACTCTTGAGTTTTCTGTGGCCGACTTCAATTTAGGACCTGTTTGAGTCCATATACGTCTGCATTTGTTCCTTTTACAGCTCAGAAAGTCTCTGCATTTTGTTTTTCTTGAGGTCATACGGGAGAACACGTCTAAAACAAAACATTCGTTTACTAAGCTCATGAAACGTGACACAGTTTACGGACATGTAACAGTAATCACCGACGAACAATACCGCTGAAACGTTTCTTTTGTGTCAGTGAAGTATGTCAGATGCGGACACTATTAACCGACCTTTAACAGCCCCACGCTTTTGGCATACAGACCATTAAGTATCTACGGCCGGACGTCTGACGTAGAAGTAATAAATTATATACATAAAGCATCCTCCTGAATCAGTCTATTACTAGATACCGTATCAAAATCCCTGCAGTAATTCTTGAGATTAGCCCCCACATACAACCAGGAAAACGCGCTGCAGGATTTTAATTTACGGAATGTTTAGAATATGCATCTTCATTTTCGCCCAAAATCTAATGTTCACGTACGACATAAAAGGGGATGATTCTATAACTTCAAAGGAGAGCTCGTCATGTGATCGAGCGTTAACAGAAGCTCAAAGCTGAGAGACAGTCACTGTGAAATGGATATTGGTTGGGATATGCGCTTCAGATAAAAGGTAAATAAGTATATGCATGTGTCGTGTGAAGCTGTCAGGATATCATAAAAAGAAATTTAAAAATCTTTGGATCACAAATATCCCGAGCACGTTATCTGCAATTGATATCAGTCTATAGCTTTCATTTGCAGTATCCCGTTTGCAGTTCTAATTCAATGCTAGCGTGTTCCACCCATATGGTTTTTAGCAATCTCCACAAAAACCTTATTTGGAGGACATCCACTCTCCATCAACATCTAGAGCCATACTCTGCAAACCACTGTGACGTGCATGACAAAGGTTACTCACATTGTACTATATATTGGGATTTCTTCCCAATCCATTCGCGATTGAATTAGAGTAATTCAGTCTTCGCCGTGCCTATAGGAGTGATACATACGGGACTGTGTGTATTCCTAGATTTTTCACTTAATCCTGGTTCTTTAAACTCTATAATAAATTCGCATTTCCACCTACACTGAAGTGGCCTTCAAATCACGTTTTTCAGCAATTCCGTAGCGCTCTTTCGTGATTCAAACACACATGTGTGAACTCGAGCTGCCTCTCTATGTACACGTTCATTTTCGCTGTTGTCTGTCTCCGTAGCCCAGTGGTCAGCGTGTCTTACTGTTATGTGGAGGTTCCGGGTTCACTTCCCAGTACTGCCAAAGATTTTCCTCAGTGCGAGGACTAAAACAGGGTACGCTAAGCCTTGTGATGCCAGCTGCGGAGTCACTTGTGAGAGACGTAAGTGGCTCAAATACCTGGAAAGCTGATAACAGCCGAGAGAGCGGCGTGTTGAGTCCACGCCCCCCCATACCGCATACCAGGGCCAGTTGGTACTGAATGGCCCACCACTGGAGCTCCTTAAAAAGAGAAAAATAGCCAACTGCGAATGGACTTAATTATTCACAAAGATACTTCCCCCGGGGATAAAGAATCTCGACGATTTTCTCCCGTTATCGATATCGATACTGGGAAGATATTGGTCCTGGAAATTCCCAAGACTTTCGAGAATGCTTCAACTTTAAGTTTAAATTTTTTTATGTAAATGCGCATTAGCGTTTGTAATTCCTGAGAAAAATGTTTCCTAACAGACACATTTGGATAACATATGATAAAAAAATACTTTCTTCGTATTATATAATTACAGATTGTTAATTTTCGTATTTTTTCCTTACTTGTACTGTGAAACATTACTCCTTCCAAATTTCATGATTGTAAGTCAATATTAAGTACCCTATATGTTTTAATGAGTCAGTTTGCAAATATCAAAATATGTGACGCAAATGGACGTAGAAGCTAAAGTTCCTAACAACACCAAGGGACCACAGACCTTGGTATGTGACATAAGTTTGAACTTTACGAGTTTATCCGTTCCTCAGAAAGAGTGGTTTAACAGTCCAGCAGACAGACACACAGACAGACGGACAGACGGACGCACAACAATATATCCCTACAAGGGTTCAGTTTTTACCGTCTGAGGCACAGAACGCTAAAAATTGCCGGGAGACTAAATACACGCTCGGCGACGGTGTGCAATGCCATAGTCAAGTGCAGAATTTCTGTCGCTCGCAGCTGTTACTTGATTCCACAGATTACTGCTGTGTTGAGAGATGATTTAAAAGCGGACATACTGCGTCACAAGGTGCGATGAGACAACACGTGGGAAATTGCACCAACTGACACCACTTCCATTCTAGTTTCCAACTGTAGAGAAAGCTACAGGGGATTATCCTATTGTCTGCGCGCCAAACCGATTATTTCATTTATTTACTGTAACTAAATTTATCTTCAGATATAGTACAATATAGCGTGGGAGACGCTCTCAGTACTGTGCTATTATGACAGACAGATAGACGTACAATAAGGAATTTCTATGAAGGTCCCATTTTTTAAGATCGTAGTATGGAACCCTAAAAACTTACATCCTCTATTAGTCTTATTTGATATTGGTCCAGACTTCTCAGCAAAATTTAAAGATATCGTTTTACAATACTCTCTCTTACCGTTCAGATTTTGTGTTTATGCAACAAAGTAGTCTGTACTTAACATTTCAACATAATGATGAAGATTCAGCACATTTGTTTTTCTTTTTAATTTCTATAAGTATCCATCTTGCTATTTCTATTCGAATCTTCCTACCAAACTTTGAATTCACGTCGCCAGTTATCCAAGAAGCAAGGTATTCATGTTTTTCTACCAACTGCCGCGAGTTTCATAACAGATTTTAGTCTTTCTTTACTGTACGCTAGCCGGCCGGTGTTGCCGAGCGGTTCTAGGCGCTTCAGTCTGGAACCGCGCGACCGCTACGGTCGCAGGTTCGAATCCTGCCTTGGGCATGGATATGTGTGATGTCCTTAGGTTAGTTAGGTTTAAGTAGTTCTAAGTTCTAGGGGACTGGTGACCTCCGATGTTAAGTCCCATAGTGCTCAGAGCCATTTTTTTACTCTACGCTAATTATTTTATTTTGCAAATATTGAGATCGAAACCAGTCTCTTCTACTGCACTCAGGTTCTCCAAGAAGATATACAAATTTTCAGTACCGTCAGCGAGTATCAGCCAGCTGTCTGCATATCTCAATGCGATAATTCATTCTCCTTAACTTTGTCAACCTTATTAATGTGCACGCCAGTAGTCTGTCGCCACAAATATGATTTTAACTGTGTTACACGTCTACAGGGGTCCCCAGGAGGAATGGTCAATATTCAGGGATGCGGCAGGAACGATTATTCGAAGTAAAAAGTCTAGTAAAATGGGCCCTAAAGTGCATACCTCAAAAGGGATGAGCATTTGTTCATCCTCACTGCTATGAAAAACATCTCTTGTACTGAAAAAGTGTTCGTAGCTCTTAAGGTATGCATTTTAGAACCCACGTTTACTAGACGTTTTTGCTTCACATAAGTATTTTTATCATATCCTAAATATTGCCCACTCTTCCTTGGATCCCCTGTATGTGTATCTCCAAATCCAGTATTTATTATTAGTATGACACACTCATCACTTTGTACAATTCCTGATCTATGAAAATTGCCGAAAAACTCTGGCAGCGATCCCAACAACACTGAATAAGGACTGTTAAACACAAAACGGCCTCAGAGGTTTTAAATCTGTTTCAGGACTGAAGTGAGAAGTTCGTAGGCTTTACTGGTATTTTCTAGATTTCTTCATATCATAGTCATTTACATAGACATGAATCATTAACGAGTAGGACTTCAAAAATGGCTAATTACGCCATTCAAGTGTTTTTTGCTCTGTTTATTGCTGGTCTATCATCACTATAGAGGCCTTCGATATATTTTAATGATGTGTTTACCAAAGCAGCTTTACATAATAAGAGTCATTCTTTTTCGGGGTGTTGTAATGTGGATTGAAAAAGTTATCTTTTTGACAGAGATTGTCAATAGCTTTGTGCTTACCTTTCATCCACTTCCTCCTTGTCTTTGCAATTTCCCACGTAATTAATCTTTGAATTCGACATTACTGTGATTTGTTATTTTCACCATTTCTTCGTTCTTCCTTTTGATGTAGTATTTAGTTCATCATCCAGTGATTTTTCTCTTTGTTCCTCTTCCTTACTCTTTTGCCAGGCAGAAGGTGCACCCAAAAACAAGCATTATTACTGTTAGTGATTTCTACCTGGAGATAATTCAATGGGAACTCAAGAAGCATGCCATCCACTTCATACGCCACATTTATTTTTTATCCCTTCTCATCAGTTTTCTTAAATCGCATGAGTACTTCATTTTTTTCACGTAGCGTTCATTTATAGTAGTACTTCCTCCTCGGCTAACGGCTTATAATCACATTTTAAAAATGGTCTGGATGTGCAGCGACTTTTTTAATAACTTAATGAACATTTTGTTTATAGTAACTGAAAATAGTTTACTCACACGCACAGCGTAATGCCTATTGTCTCCATGGTAAGCACAAATTCACAGTCGTCCGTTGGAGAGTTCATACTATGTAATGCAGACGATTATTTTAGAAAAACTTTCGATCTCCGTCCCTCAGTTTCCTATTAAACCATCTCAGTCCTAACATTAAAAATCTGGCCTCAGATTCTTAGTATTATTTGTGTTCAATGCGCTCAGGATCTACTGCAAAGATTCCGAAACTTCTTTACTTCAGTATCAATTTCTGTCAGTCGTGAAAGCGAATAAATAAAAAATAAGTAAAAATTCAGAAAAGGAATCTTTAAAATAATTTAAACGCGTAAACAGCTACAGAATATTCAGCTAGGTGCGCGCTACAAAATTCCGTTAATGACACCATATGCGATAGAAGTAAGAAAACACTCCAAAGCGTATTAGACTAAAAAACAACGTTTGTAATATTTTTGTCATAAACATTAAGTGGTACACTAACTGATTTCTTTCTTTTAACGCCTCTATACTTCATTATATCGACATTGTGTTGATCACTTACAGCTGTCGGATGATCCTTACGAGCTGCTTAGATTTTCATTAAATGTTGCAATCGACAAATATCAGTTTTTAACTTTAGCGAAAGCCAGAACACAGCTACGTTTCCAATCACTTCACATCAGTTGCTTTGAAGTCAGCTTGTATAAATTTTCTTCTCGTCCTTGCGAGATACTGGCAGAATATTTCCGTGCTGGGTTTACCCTCACAGTAGCTGGGACTTTCTCCCGCCCCAGTCATATGTGGCTTACCATGCAATCCCCGCTTTGAAAATGTTTGCGCCAGCACCTCTTATCGGATCAAGAGAGACATTTCTCATACTGTGAGTAGCTTCGAGCACGTCACGTCTGAAAGGGCGATTCTCAATAATGGGAGAGAACATCCTGTGCCTTACAACAGAGTGAGGTACTCGTTGTTTGAAAAAAAAAAAAAACTGTTTCTTGAGAACTTCTCTTTCTATTGTTTGTGGTACGATTATAATGTGATGTAACCATGATGATCACAGGTCTGCAGTTGCATTTGTTCGTACACATTGCAGCACATGTAATTGTTTAATAATTTCTTGTTACAGCTGTATTCATATCTTTTGATTAGGAATGAAGTGAAATGCTTAATATCACGTTGCTCATAAGTCTCATCTGCTTTACTTCCGTAATGAATAGAAAAACACAAAATAACAATAAATCAATACGTTCTCTGTCGAATTAAATAGGACATACTGAAGTGCAGAGTATAATGAAGACAAAGGCAAGGCCGTAATGGGAAGGAGTGTTGGGTTGGATGCGAAAATCCTGCCTTGCCTTGCCCGATAATATTTTAATGGAGATCGTTTGCGCTGTCTTCCTTCGGAATATTATATAGTGTCAAGTGTGTACTGTATCTTTTTCCAGTGGATGACTGTGATAAGTGCTTGGGCGGCCTAGTGCAGTCTTTGTCTTATTAAGGATAAAGTGAATGAAGATGGTGGTTACCTGCGTCCACTCATAGCCACCTCCTTGGAAAATATTCCTAGTGGGACGTCGACCTTAACGTCAGATCGGATGTAAGGATCATTATCGACAGTATCACATCCCCTCGTTCCGCTGTGAAGAAGTTTGGAATTAAATCCAAGACATCGGGGAAATATCTGGTGACCAGTAACTTCACACCACCACTTCTGCTTCCCTTGCCCGTCAAATGCTGGGGGTGAAAATTGTTTTCTTCGCAGGGATTCGAACCGGTCATCCCAAAGTCGAGGAGCACCGTAAAAGCATGGATTACTGGTTTCGTAGTACAGAAAATAATCACACGGTAAAAACCTAAAAGATATCCACGTTTAAAACGAAACATAAATTATTTGAACCCATATTGTGATTCCGATTAACAATTCGAACGACTTGATGTGATAAGCCACTAGGCAGTTCATTCCCCGGTCGGATATTCGAGTGTAATGTTTTGCAAGGTTTTTCCCTAAATCTCTTAAGGCGAATCCCAGCATGGTTTCTTTGGCAAGGACACGGTGGATTTCGTTAGCCAATCCGAGCATGTGCTTAGGCTCTGATGGCACCGTCGCCGCTTGGGCACTGAATCCAAATCTTCCTTTTTTTCCAAACGTATCAACGGGTTGGGTCAGTTTAATGTAGCACAAATAAGGTCAACATTGACTGTGATTATCCCGAGCACACAGCAGTGAAATGCTAGCAGTTGGAAAATATTCACTCACTGCATGAAACCTGACTATTCGTATTGTGTCGTCTTACAGAATGAAATTACCTTCTATAGCGCACACATAATAGCACACACGATATCACATCAGCAGGGCGAAGCACTTAGGAAAACATAATAATGTTTGTGGCAATTTAAAGATACACCACTCCACATTCACTCTAGCATGGCGGAATTTCTTTCAAAAACGTGTGATGGACGATGATGGTTTCCTGCTTATCAGCTAACCAAACAACGCCGACAAAGAAAGGGAAGTTAGGGTCTAACGTCCAGTTGACAAAAAGGACATTACGTATGGAACGAAAGCTAGGATTGGACAACTCTTTTAATATGTATAACGACGTTGATACCGTCGCCGTTGAGAGCTCGTAAGCTATAAACGCACACGCACGCACACACACACACACACACACACACACACACACACACACACAGTACTGGAAAACTCCTTTTCAAGGAGTTATTCCGGCATCCTGAAGCTGTTTAGCGAATCATGGCAAACATAAATGTGAATAACTAGGGAGGTATCTGAATCGTGTTCGTCCCGAATGCAAATGCATTATTAAGTCACTACGCTACGTCGCTCGTTTTCACTTTGAAAGCTAAAATGGGACTCATCCGTGAAGAGACCGGTCATCCATTGATCTGCAGTACAGTTGGCGTGCTCAGTGGAAACGCGTCCTCCTGTATGATGCACCAGTGGACAGTACACACGTGACTGGCTGCCTACCGATAATCTAGAAGCGGAACAGTTTACCACTGCCACCTCTAATCTGACAAAGACAGTCTAACAGTTCTTCCGGTAGATGAGGCTTCGAGGGTTTGGCGAGGTCTCTAAAGAGAGCACAAGCACTAGTTGGGGAAACTATGGGAAGGAAAACTACCAAGCCCTTTTAAAAAATTCATTTCTGGCACACGCTTTAAAAAATTCACAAAAATCATGAAAAACCTAAACTTCGATGGCCGCGCTGGGACTTGAACCCACGTCTCCCTGTATGTGAGTCCAGAGTCAACTCTTTCTGTGCTATTCTGTCGAGTGAACTACCCAGCTCTTTTCGGTTATTCTCGGAGCAACACTAGTTTCAATAATGAACTACTTTCGCGCGTCAGATTTTATCCCAACGTATTGCTTTTTGTAAATCTCTTCCCTAATTTATAGAGATCAGTCTAATCTGGCGAATGAACTATTTCAATGTTCAGCTAGAGCAGCAGTATTCGGCAGAACGCGATACTAAACCCAAATTAGGGTGAACCATCTTCAGACTTTTACGAGACCAGCAATCTGGCTCCATGAGGTACGTCTGATTTAAGTTTGATAATGCATCTCCCATATTGTCCATGGCATTAATGTGAAATACTCTAGAAGACAAGAGTAACAGCGGCGAATGAAAACTGCTCAGAATAATTATGCCAGATTATTTTCCAAGAAGTATTTCCGTCATTGTGAGACTTTCTTCGTAAGTTATTCGCCGAGTAAAAATTTTTTTTTTTTCGTACATACTCTTTCACTGCAAGCTTGATTTCTATCACACACAAGAAAAAAGAACAACCATTACAACTTGTATCCTCTTGATTATTAGAACAGCCGAATTTCGTTAAGGATTCTAGTAGTATAACATTCATATCAAGATGAAAACTGAATACCGCGAATGTTCACCAAATGCAACAGCGTTCTATTCACTGCGATGAATGTATCCTGATAGGATCTGTAGCAAAGTTAGTGTGTATCAAGTTTTTCCTATCGTGCACAGTCTAGAAAAACACGCGACGTGGCAGGAATATCTGAGAACGACAAATATAACCGTCTGAACTGGAATAACCTCTGCCGTATTATGCAAATAACGCCTGGTCGGTCCTACCTGTCGAAAAGCTTCTTTGTAACATTCTGTGATATAAGAATAGCGGCATCGACGGCAGCATTGTGTATCTTCCTAGAAGCCTGCAAAATTATAAATATTAATAAATGTGAAAACAATATTACAAGTGTAAGAGCATATTAAAGTTTTCAGACATGCTACAGAACCATTATGATATGTAGAGGAAAACTTAACATAATTTTTTTACAATTACGCGTATAATTTCTTTTCTGTTTTGAGAATACTGAATTTTTGACGTGGACCTATCTAGACGGTTTCTGTTCTGATTGATCCCATTGTCTGATTATAAAGGAATCGTACTGAATCTATTGTACAACAGTTATATGAGAGTAGTAAATTATTCAAATAAAACATTGGTACTAAGCTAAGAGCCAGTGAGAAAAAGTTCCACTATTTTATAATCATAGTTGTTTTAATGTGTTGTTACTGATAACAGAACAAAAAAGGCCAGTTTTCATGAAGTTTGTATTCTGGGACATGCTTCGCCCACGCACTTTCAAACATGTCGTGAAATGTAATGTCCACAAACCACCTCTTACTAACTAAAACTTCATTTATGTATTATTATGAGTATACATAGTTGACAAAAAAAGTCAGCAAGCACCTATTTGGGACAAACGCTGTCAGCATAATTCCACATGTGTGTCAAAGATGTACGTGGTGCAGCCATGTTATGCTCTTTGAAACTTTCTCTTTTTATACAATAGAATTTTTTTGGGAACGGGGCAGTCAGCAACACTGAAAGTGAAAATGAGCACTCGATGCGCGACGTGCGTCGCGCCTACGATTTACTGTTTTATATTCTAAGTCTTTTATTTATGCAGCACTGTTTTTACAAACATAAAAATTATAATCGTACTTATCACAACAACTAAACAATTTTCGAGCTTATCCTAAAAAATATGTAATAATTTATCGTTCTCATCCCCACTACAATCTCTCTTATCATCACTAGAACTGCAGCGGCTTCTTTCCATTTCTTTCTCTCGTTCTATTTCCCAATCTTATGAATAAATGTAATTATGAAAGAGTTAAGAAACTGAATTAAACAAATATTTATAACTTTATTATGTGAATATATATATGTAATGGTTGATTCGGTTGGATGCAAACATCGTTTATTCAGGCCCGTGTATGACCCCACGGAATCAACGCCATGGATACAAGTTATTAACTTTTGTGATCCATTGTTTAAAAGTGATTCAAGTGTAGGTATTGTCATATTAGCATTTCTCAATATATAGAAGCTACATTCCACTCTTTCATTTTGTTTGTTGAGTTCTTTGTGAAAGGGATGAAAATTTGGGGTGCCAATATTCTTCGCTGTAAATTTGAAACTATCGTCGGTAATTTTAAAATTGTGTCTTTTAGAAAAAGTTGCTTATCCTGAATCGATAAAGGAACAGAGACTTTTGAAGCCGTTCAGATGACATTTAAGTTTTTCTAGAGTCAGAAATTTTACGTCCCACAAGTAAATGGCTTAAATTTTTGAATGCCACTTGATATTTGGAATGAAGTGAGGTCAGAGTATCTTTGTGCTTTTCCCACGCCCACTTCCATCGCCATTGCGGTACTACTTTTCAAGTTGCCTTTGTTACTTTACATGATTTTAAAAGTATCTCTGTCGGAACAACGAATCGAAATATTACCGATTATTAATATTACAAGCCTGATAAACAATATTAGTATCCGCTTCTTCGTGTGAACTGCATTCAAAATTACGTTGTACTGTTTTCGCAATTCGCCTTTGAGGTTCGTGTATTTATACCATTTACCGTAACTCACTTTCACGTATTTCGTACCAAGGAGTCGTATTATTTCGTCACGCTCCTAATCGTTAACAAAAAATTTAACAAATGCGTCTTGTATGTTATGTTCCTCAATTCAAGAAATCCGGAAAATGATTTTTGTTGGATTCGCTGATATGGTAGCCTCGTAATTAGCCATGATGCGAAGGCATTGCACCATCTATATCTTTTACGGAAGACGTTTTGTGGCAATCAAAATTTATAGTGATATGGTTCGTTGACGTACGATGTGTAAGACTTGTAGTGAAATGCTGGTGAAAGTTTGTTGCTCATTTTTCACCCAACATAAAATGAAAAAAACCGTCGATTAAAATAACATCAAAGTGGGGCAGTGATGTTTTGTGAATGTCTATTTATAGGCGTTTTCCAAGAGCAAATTTCTCTGTTTACACATCCTCCCATCTAAGTGACGCATATACGAAGGCACAGGTGTCAATAGGTACCATAATATTTTCAGTAAAACAGTAAAATTATATTAACAATAAACGTTTATTTATCATAAAAATTTTACATAATCAAACTTGAAAGAGGTATTGCAGATATTAAAAACGTAGAATGAAAGACAGTAAAACTTTGCCGTGATGTGTATTGCGCTCGTCTTTTCACATTCAGCGTTGCTGACTGAAATAGTCTCAAAACAGTTTTAGGGTGTAGAAAAATTTTCGCTACCACTCATGATATTGTGACTGGTAGCGGAAACTTCTCTACACCCTATAAAGGAACACTCACGGAATTCAACAGCATCCACTATGGATAAAATTCATTCAAAAAATTTTTATTTTCTAATTTCTTATAGCAATATGATGAGAAGCGAAGGAAAAGAGTATAAAATGGTTGCATCATATTCACTTTTTTGACACCTCTCGAACGTTGCTGATGGCGTTAGTCACAACTAGATGCTTGCTCACTTTTTCTACCATCAGTTTATACTGATAATAATGCATATAAAAGTGTCAGCTAATGAATGTGCTTCGCACCTCCCAGAATTCCAATTTTATGATAATGGGCACTTTGTTGAGTCGTCAACATATTAAAACACTAAGTAGTATAAAATATTTTTTAAATTTTTAAATGAACACACTGTCATTTGACTGTATTGTTGTTTATTTAATTGCTAGCCAGGTTTCGGCATATTATGCCATTTTCAAGTGATTGAGTTTATGTCATTAACATGTATATCACTTGAAAATGGCATAAAAGCCGAAATCTGGTTCGTAATTAAATAAACAACAATACAGTGAAATGGCGGTGTCTTCATTTAAAACTTGTTTTATGACTGTTGTTCAGCAACGTCAAAAATGTTTAATGTTTAGTATAAAACAGTTGTACATTTTGTCATGGGCTCCCGGACTCTTCCACTGGCCGGTGTGGAGACGCGAAATTCTGGAACACACACACACACACTCTCTCTCTCTCTCTCTCTCTCTCTCTCTCTCTCTCACACACACACACACACACACACACACACACACACTATCTATGTATCTATCTATCTATCTATCTATCTCTCGCTTTCATGTGGCGGCTCGCCGCTGCGGTGTACAAGTCTTTTTAGTGGACGCCATGTAGATGACTTGTGTGTCGCTTATTATGAAATGATGAGGAGGACAACACAATACCCAATCCCCGGGCAGAGAAAATTCCCAACCCAGCCGCGAAACGAAGCTAGTCCCCTTCGACTGGCATCCAGGCATGCTGATGCCGCTGCTGCGGAGGCGTGCATTGGGGATGTCAAAAGCAGTGGTATCCGAAGAGATTATGTGTATCACCACTAAATTATATTGTTAGGCTACTTTAGTTGAAACTTCAGACAATGCCAACGTGATAACTCTTGTTGAAATTTTGACCGAGCTATTAAAAAACGGTGTTGAAATATTCAGCTGTGACTTGCTTTAAAGAACCATTCCATAGGTAAGTAAACGTGACATTGAACATTTATTGTCGACCGTTACCGGAATCGAATAACATTACTTCACATTACGAGTTATGGGAATTCTTGTTCTTTTTCTCTTTCTTTCAAGGAGTAGGCGATCCATCTGTTCCGGTTACCGACGTTTACATGATCTTCCAATGTCTCATATGGCATTCGGTCTACACGATAAAACATCGCCGGCCGTTGTGGCCGAGCGATTCTAGGCACTTCAGTCCGGATCCGCTCTGCTGCTACGGTCGCAGGTTCGAATCGGGCCTCGGGCATGGATGTGTGTGATGTCTTTAAGTTAGTTAGGTTTAAGTAGTTCTAAGTCTAGAGGATTGATGACGTTCGATATTAAGTCCATTAGTGCTCAGAGCCATTTGAACCATTTTTGATAAAGCATCTTTAGTATTCGCTGATAACCGCGCCATTGTGCACCTCTAAGCTGCATTCTTCCCAGTAGCAGTGTAAGGTGTGTCGTAGCAACTAGATTACTTCAGGAAGAAGACGAGTGCGTACTAAAGCAAACACAAAATTATTTTACTTTATTAAAATGTGAACTTGGTAAATAAAAATTATTTTACTTCATAAATATGTGAACTTGGTAAATACTTGACTTGGGAAACAATGTCCACAATGATGACACGTATCTGATTCTGTAACTGATACAACATTTAGCACTTCGTCATTGCAGAATTGTAGTTTCAAATCCGAGGATATTAAGTTCTAAATAACTGTTATATTAGCAGGCAGTGGGACCTGTATTACGACGACACATTGCAAGTGGTCGCTGACTACATAGAGACTAGATGATCACATAGAGACTGGGCTGACCAGCAATGCGCTAGGACATAAATAACTTTCCGGCAGCGGTGCTGTAAGAAAACACTTGGGAGCGTGTCTATGTCCGCATCTCCGATTCTTTGCTACTTCTGGTAGCGACTGTCTTTACTTCTGGTGCAGTCATGAGTTACCAACTTTTGCATGAGAGCTCGTTCTGTAGACGCCACGACACCTTCTGTTCTGGTATGAGAGGCATCATGTTTTTTTTTTTCTTTGACTCCATCTCCTGTTTTTAAAAAAAATCTATTCTCTCGTCATATCATTATTTCTAAATCTATTCAGTCTCAGGAAGTCATTTCAGGAATCTCGTTTCTGATATTCAATCCTTATATTAACATATTTAGCATTCCTCACCCACGTCTCTGACAGTACAGCAAAACTGGCGCAGCCAAAATGAGCAGTTGCAGCGATGGAAATAACACGAAGTGACTTTACCGCAGAGTGTACATGGCAAAGGCTGGCAGTGTACGCAAAAACGAGTCTGGTGACCCAATTTGCAAGAAAGCATTTGAAATGTTTCGCCGAAAGAGGAAAAAGTTTGGGCAAGGCGCGTGCGGCGGGCGCATGCCGTGCAGGTTGCATACCGGCGCGGCGCGCTCGCGTCCGTTCACGGAATCGATAATCGACCGCGGTGCTCGGGTTAGACAGCGAGTTGAGCTTGCCCCGAATGCGCGGGCCATGGATACGCTCCTGCAAAACGAGCCTCCCTCGGCCCCCGACCTTGACACCATAAACTGGGGCACTGCTTCCCGCTTTTCTACATTCCTCTCTTTCGAACGGTACGCTGAATTCCGCTACCTCAGCACCTAAAACTGTGACACAATTTTATACCAGATGCTTTGACACATTTGCATATGGGCTATCTCACTCTTAACGTGAGCTGTACAGCTTTAGTTGCAGCGTACGTGAGTAAACAAAAACTATGTCATCTCTTCTGCGTTGTATTTTACTTTCAATTTTTTTACGCTGAGGGAATACACTGTTCTGGCAGTGTAAAATAAAGGAAATGAAGCCTTCTGCCTAATAGCTGTCTTCAAGTTTCACGTCTTTACGCTATAACCGCATCTTCAATTTTTCACTGAATAGAGGTTACAACTTTTATTTTTACCTATATGAAGCCATTCTCATTTTGTTAGAGCACTGTTCGTCTGGTGACTTATTACTAGCATACAAGGTACACTGTCTCATGAAAAGCAGCCACACATCTATTAGTGTACATTAATGTGGTGTGTGTCCACCCTTCGCTGTTATGATGGCTTGGACTCTGCTGGGGAGGTGTCTGAATGTCTGTGAACGAATGACAGCCCATTTTTGGACTCGTATTTGGGAGGACGACTGTTCAAACCTGCTCCCGGCCATCCTGATTTTGGTTTTCCGCGATTTCCCTAAATCGGTTCAGGCAAATACCGGGATGGTTCCTTTGAAAGGGCACGGCCGACTTCCTTCACCATTCATTCCTAATCCGATGGGACCGATGACCTCGCTGATTAGTCCCCTCCCCCATATCACCAACCAATCAACAAGCCTATTCTTCTTCAAGAGCGAAAACTAGAGAAGGTAGTGATGTTGGACGCTTGAAAATTGGGGTTCAGAGTGGAGTCAGCTCTTCCCAATATCGTTCCCTTGGGTACAGATCGGGACTTTAGACAGTTCACTCCATTTCAGGAAAGTTATTGTCCGAAAGCCCTTGTCTCACAAATGCAACTTTACGATAGGGTGCAATGTCATGCAGGTGTAAACAACCGTCGTCCCCGAACTCCTCCTCTACTGTGCACAGTACACAATACTGTCAAATATGTTCGTATATTTCCATATTTAGCAATCCGTTAAACACTGTAAGTAGACCACACCTAACCACGTAAAGCACACCCACAGCGTAACAAAATCAAACGCTTCCATCGAAATGCCACATTATGCAGCTTGAGACATCACTGCAAGTAAACTGTTTACAGCAACTAACGTCCAGTAGCATTGCTCTTTAGACCACCTCAAAGTGTCGGTTAGCACTGGATACACAAAGTTCATTCTTTTTAATTCATTACGCACAGGTATTGTGCAACCTAGACTGCTGGGAGCACTTTGGAACTCAGGAGTGATTCCTCGCGCTGATTCTATGCGATTTCTTACGACCACTTCCGTAACTCAAAAATGGTTCAAATGGATCTGAGTACTATGGGACTCAACATCTGAGTTCATCAGTCCTCTATAACTTAGAATTACTTAAACGTAACTAACCTAAGGACATCACACACATCCATGCCCGAGGCAGGATTCGAACCTGCGACTGTAGCGGTCGCACGGTTCCAGACTGAAGCGCCTAGAACCGCTCAGCCCTCCGTAACCATCGACTGTCCCTGTCGTCAGTACGTGACGTCCTCGTGGGCTTGAATTGGATGTGGTTGGTACTTCACGTTTTAATTTCACCGTCACTTCAACAACAGTCTACTTTGGCAGTTTTAGATGGGTTAATACAGGGTGACAATTACTGAACTGCATGAAATAAAATCGTCATAACTTCTGAACAGTTTGCGTTAGGACGTTCAAACTCCACAGTTGGCCGCGGGGCGTGGTAAGAATTAGTATGCGCTGGCGCGTGCGGTGTAGCGACGAAGCCCACTTTCATTTGGATAGGTTTGTCAACAAGCAAAACTGGCGCATTTGGGGCACTCAGAACCCACATTTCGCGATCGAGAAGTCATTTCACTCTCAACGGGTGACTGTGTGATGTTCAATGTCCAGCCACGGAATAATCGGTGCGATATTCCTTGATGGCACGGTGACTACCGAACTGTACGAGAACGTTTTGGAGGATGATTTCATCTCCATTATCCAAAGTGACCTTGATTTCTACAAGATGTGGTCCGTGCAAGACGGAGCTCGACCCTGTCGGAGCAGGAATGTGTCTGATATCCTGGAGGAGGAGCAACTTAGCGACCGCATTCTGTCTCTGGGATACTTAGAGGCCACTGGCATGGTCTTCGATTGGCTGCCATATTATCCGAATGTGAACGCATGCGACTCCTCTTTGTGTGGCTATGTTAAAGATCAGGTGTACAGTAATAACCCCAAAACCGCCGCGCTGGATTAGCCGAGCGGTCTGAGGTGCTGCAGTCGTGGACATTGCGGCTGATCGCGGCAGAGGTTCGAGTCCTCCCTCGGGCATGGGTGTGTGTATTTGTCCTTAGGATAATTTAGGTTAAGTAGTGTGTAAGCTTAGGGACTGATGACCTTAGCAGTTAAGTCTCATAAGATTTCACACATACACACATTTAACTTCAAAAACATTTCTGAGCTGAAAACACTATTCAGGACGTCATCGACAGCATCAATGTTCCGACACTTCAGCAGGTTCTGCAGAATTTCGCTTTTCGTCTGCGTCACAACATCGCCAATTATGGCACGCATATCCAACATGTCATAACCTAAATCCGAATATCTGTAGTGACGTTTACAAGTTAAATAAAGTGTATGCACGCCGTAGTTTGTAACTAATTTACTTTTTTCCTTGCAGTTCAATAATAGGTACCCTGTATGTCTGTGATGGATTCATTACTCAGCTGAAATCCAACAACAAGGAAGGAAGGCTTAATCTCCAGCCGACATCATGGATGACAGAGACGGAGCACATGCAGGGTATGTTCAAGGATGAGGAAGGAAATCGACCGTGTCCTTTCGAAGGAACCATCACATTATTTCCCCGGAGTGATAGAGGGAAATCAAGGAAATGTTAAATCAGGATTGGAAGATACGGATTTGTGTCATCGTCCTCCAGAATTTTAATCCTCTCTGCTAACTACTACTCCACCTCGCTCGGTTCCGACGACAAGCACAAGTGCGAAGTCATTGAGCTCTCTTGACCTATTCATTCTGTAGTTACTGCTTCTCTACTGGCACCCATGCCTCCTTTTATACAGGCGAGTCCATTTGTTGTGACGTCTAGTGTTCAGTTACGCACTCCTAAGGGAGTCCAGAACCGGCCAGAATGGTCTGCGTGCCTCAGTCGACACAGGCGGGTGGGGGTGGGTTGCAGTGTGCGGGCAGCAGGCAGCGGCGACTCGCCGCGTGTGACGCACGACGGCGTGGCTGGCGTGTCGCGTGTCCCTGCGGCCCCACGTCAGCGCGGCTCCAGCAGGCAGCACGCAGCGCCGGCACAGGCTGCGCCCGGGGCGAGGCGACGCTGTCACTGCCCTGCCGCCACTGCAGAAGCGGCCGCACGGCTCTGCACCTCCTCTTGTGCCTACTGCACCAACCTGTGCTGATGACATACACTACTGGCCATTCAAATTGCTACACCATGAAGATGACGTGCTACAGACGCGAAATTTAACCGACAGGAAGAAGATGCTGTGATATGCAAATGATTAGCTTTTCAGAGCATTCACACAAGGTTGCCGCCGGTGGCAACACCTACAACGTGCTGACGTGAGGAAAGTTTCCATCCGATTTCTCATACACAAACAGAAGTTGACAGACGTTGCCTGGTGAAACGTTGTTGTGATGCCTCGTGTAAGGAGGAGAAATGCGTACCATCACGTTTCCGACTTCCATGAAGGTCGGATTGTAGCCTATCGCGATTGCAGTTTATCGTATCGCGACATTGCTGCTCGCTTTGGTCGAGATCCAATGACTGTTAGCAGAATATGGAATCGATGGGTTCAGAAGGGTAATACGGAACGCCGTGCTGGATCCCAACGGCCTCGTATAACTAGCAGTCGAGATGACAGACATCTTATCCGCATAGCTGTAACGGATCGTGCAGCCACATCTCGATCACTGAGCCAACAGATGGGGACGTTTGCAAGACAACAACCATCTGCACGAACAGTTCGACGACATTTGCAGCAGCATGGACTATCATCTCGGACACCATGGCTGCGGTTACCCTTGACGCTGCATCACAGACAGGAGCGCCTCCGATGACGAACCTGGGTGCACGAATAGTAAAACATCACTTTTTTCGGATGAATCCAGGTTCTGTTTACAGCATCATGATGGTCGCATTCGTGTTTGGCAACATCGCGGTGAACGCACATTGGAAGCGTGTATTCGTCATCGCCTTACTGGCGTATCACCCGGCGTGATGGTATGGGGTGCCATTGGTTACACGTTTCGGTCACCTCTTGTTCGCATTGACGGCACTTTGAACAGTGGACGTTACATTTCTTATGTGTTACTACCCGTGGCTCTACCCATCATTAGTTCCCTGCGAAACCCTACATTTCATCAGGATAATGCACGAGCTCATGTTGCAGGTACTGAACGGGCCTTTCCGGATACAGGAAATGTTCGACTACTGCCCTGGCCAGCACATTCTCCAGATTCCTCACCAATTGAAAAAGTGGTTCAAATGGCTCTGAGCACTATGCGACATAACTTCTGAGGCCATCAGTCGCCTACAACGTAGAACTAATTAAACCCAACTATCCTAAGGACATCACACACATCCATGCCCGAGGCAGGATTCGAACCTGCGACCGTAGCGGTCGCTCGGTTCCAGACCGCAGGGCCTAGAACCGCACGGTCACTTCGGCCGGCTACCAATTGAAAACATCTGGTCAATGGTGGCCGAGCAACTGGCTCGTCCCAATACGCCAGTCACTACTACTGATGAACTGTGGTATCGTGTTGAAGCTGCATGGGCAGCTGTACCTGTACACGCCATCCAAGCTCTGTTTGACTCAATGCCCAGGCGTATCAAGGCCGTTATTACGGCCAGAGGTGGTTGTTCTGGGTACTGATTTCTCAGGATCTATGCACCCAAATTGCCTGAAAATGTAATCACATGTCAGTTCTAGTATAATATCTTTGTCCAATGATTACCCGTTCATCATCTGCATTTCTTCTTGGTGTAGCAATTTTAATGGCCAGTAGTGTATAAACGAGCAGTGCATTGACGGAGCTGTGATTCGAACGCAGGTGATTCCTGTGAATAGGTTTCCGACGCCATTATGGCCACACGACCAGAATTAACAGACTTTGAACGCAGAATGGTAGTTCAAGCTAGACGCATAGAACATTCCACTTCGTGACTCGTTAGGGAATTCAATTTCCCGCGATTCAGTAGAGTTGTCAGTGCTATCAGACAAGCAACACTGTGTGGAATAACTGCGGAAATCAATCTGCGACGTACGACGAACGTATCCGTTAGGAACTGAGAAATTAGGTGTTAATGGGCTATGGCCGCAGACTATCGACGCGAGTTCCTTTGCTAACAGCACACCGCCCTCAGCGTCTGTCTTGGGCTCTTGATTGTATAGGACGGACCCAAGACCACTGAAAAACCTCGGCCACCTCAGATGGGTCCCGGTTTAAGTTGGTAAGGGCTGATGGTACAGTTCATGTGAGACGGAGTCCCACGACGTCATGTAGCCAAGTTGCAATAAGGCATTGTGCAATCTGGTGGTGGCTCAATTATGGTGTGTTTACATGAAATGGACTGGAAATTGGTTCAAATGGCTCTGAGCACTATGGGACTTAACATCTGATGTCATCAGTGCCCTAGAACCTAGAACTACTTAAACCTAACTAACCTAAGGAAATCACACACATCCATGCCCGAGGCAGGATTAGAACCTGCGACCGTAGCGGTCGCTCGGTTCCAGACTGAAGCGCCTAGAACCGCTCTACCACACCGGCCGGCGGAATGGACTGGATCCTCCAGGTGTTCGGCTACTTGGAGACCTATTTCAGCCATTCATTCACGTTATTTTCCCAAACGAGAATGGAGATTTTATGGATGACAGAGCCCAACGTCACCAGGCCACAATTGTTCGCGATTGGTTTGATCATTCTGGATAGTTCGCGCGAATGGTTTGGCCATCCAGATCGCCCGACATGAATCCAGTCGAACATTTATGGGACATAAGTGAGGGGTCAATTCGTGCACAAAATTCTGCACCGGCAACACTTTCGCAATTATGGACGACTATAGAGTATTCATGGCTCAATGTTTCTGCAGGGGTCTTCGAACGACTTGCTGAGTCCATGCCAAGTCGAACTGCTGCACTACGCAGGGAAAAATGAGGTCCTACACGATATTACGAGGTGTCCCATGACTTTTGTTACCTCAGTGTACCTCGACTAATCCGCGACGATGTGTGGCGTCAGATATTTCGGTTACCACTATAGGTTCCTCTTCTTCCTTCTTTATTCAAGCCTTTAACCTGTATTTACACGGGGTCCACCCCTCGCCCCCTTTCCGGGACGGAGTTTGCGTACCCTAGCTGTCAAGTGTTACCTCATGTGAAAATGTGCAAACGATTCCTAGACGTTTACGAATGGTGTGATTGAGACGAGACGTGGCTACCAACGCGGTATTGACAAAGTCAGATATGGGAAACCACTCAAATGCCACATCCAGAATGGTTGGCACATCGGCCCTCGTCGGGAATCCATCGGGAGGATTCGATTCTGCACATCCCCGAATGCCGGAAGCCGCGTGCTGCCGCGCATGGCTATCCGTGTGGGTCTAAAATTTCCGCAATAAATAAGAATATTTAAGTGGAAACATTCTTAGGTGCCGTCTGATCGGCACATTTAGTTAGCGCATTCTCACAACAGACGAAAAATTATACACTAATCGAGATTAATAAAAACCGGATAAGTGCGAGAAGGACACGCACTCTGAGGGTTCTGTACAAATGTGATTATGTATATAGATAATAATTTCGTGTGGCTCGATGGCCTGATGCAAGTATTTCTGTTCCACGCCACTGCGGCTACTTGCGTATCCCTATCGTACCCCAGTTACCTAACTGGGGAAAGGGGACCTACAGTTTAACGCGGAATTTTAAACACGTGTTGTTTCTGGCGACTTCTCACATTGTTAAGAGGGGAAGGCTGGGTTAAAAAGAAGACTGAAAAATTCGTAGTCTGGGCGAGATTCGTCCCTGTTCCCAGCCACGCACATTACGCCCTTTGTATGTCAGAAGATTGTTTTCGTGACCCCATTTTTTTTTTTTTTTTTTTTTACAATTCTAACTTCATAATCACATTTGGATATGGAGCACGGTGGCAGAGAGGGCAGGGGTCGCCGCATGAGGCCTAACCACCGTGTCGCGTTGCTCAGAGGTGTGGATGAGGAATCGAAGGAGGGAGATAATTTTGTTTTTTTATTACAAAGTGAAGACCTTACTCACTAGACAACGAAAACCCTAAAACAGCTGAGCGTTCAGACTGCCCAAGTTGTCCCCTCGTATGATGAGAAGTAGTGTCTCCTTTGTACACATGTTGGGATCAATCTTGAATAGTAGACCGTCGTCACGTATCTCTTCTCGCACCTGCAACATCCCGACTAGCTGGAGAGTCCATGAACAACGAACCCAGATACTTGGCTAAACAGGACCGGTATTTCGTCCGGCATTGTAAGTCCGTGTATCTGTCCAGCAGGACGGAGCAAAAGTCTAACACTTCGTTGAAAGTGCCCCGAAAGAAGTATTACAGCGCCATTCGTTTGCTCCAATTGACTGCATTTGTCCCGCGGCTGGGAAGTAGATGGCACTCGGGTGAAACGGAGCGTAAGAAACAATCGACGCTGGCCGCCGTCGTAAGGACAGGGCTAACCTTCGATGTTTTAGTAGCCAACATGCAGCCGCCGTACCACATGTCAATCGATGTGTGTCAGAATCAATTATGGCGCAACGAGGACAAAAAGGCTAGTCAAGCAGATAAATGAAGTGCAATCTTAGGCGATTAGGGAATTTATCATTCTCTACGACGTACCACGAAGCCCGCACTTCCTTCGGGAGATAGCATAGATGGACCTTACGCCATACTCTCTTTAATAGTACGGCAGGATGGCGTCGTTCAACCACTTTAGCTCGGTCTTGTCTCTGTAACTAGCGATAGTAGTCCTTCGTCGTGGGCGATCGTGTAGGAGGTAGGTAATCCAGCAGACAACTATAGTCAGCGAGGGACGTTCTAACGTGGTTGAGTGCCAGCGAAATATAACCACAGTAACTGGAGGATTTAATAATTGTGCCACTTTGCCGATGGCGGTGCCTGTTGGGTTTACTTGTTCAGAATGCCGGATGTCCATTTTGCATAGCGTGCGGAGTCACCGCAAGTCCACGTATCTGTTGTAACAGCCTACGATGTGTGACCGCCACAGGGCGTTTAATATGGCCATGAAACAGCACCACTAAACATTTTAGTATGGGTACTTCATTAATGGTCAGTGCCGTTCCCGGGGTCAGCCCCCTGACCACATCCATTTACTTCGTCTTCCACAGATTGATGGTACTGCCCGCCACTATACCGTACTGTTCAAGCCATCACACGCGCCGTCTGTATGTCATCCCCTGATCTGCCCAGGAATATAACATAATCGGCATATGCGCAACATCGGAACCTCGTGATCCGTTAACAGACCACTTTCAAGCGTCGGCGAAGATCGTGCAGGGCTGGCTCGAGGGCTACTGCAAACAAAATGGCGGAAAACGGGCATCCTTGCCTTACGAAATGGTCGATAGAAATGCCTTCTGATCGACGACCGTTCACCATTACCCTCGAATGTGTAACGTGAATCAGTCGCAGCACTACATCTACACGACTGGCCATTAAAATTGCTGGACCAAGAAGAAATGCAGATGATAAACGGGTATTCATTGGACAAATACATTATACTAGAACTGACATGTGATTGCATTTTCACCCAATTTGGGTGCGTAGATCCTGAGAAATCAGTACCCACAACAACCACCTCTGGCCGTAATAACTGCCCTGATACGCCTCGGCATTGAGTCAAACAGAGCTTAGATGGCGTGTACAGGTACAGCTGCCTATGCAGCTTCAACACGATACCACAGTTCATCAAGAGTAGTGACTGGCGTATTGTGACGAGCCATTTGCTCGCCCACCATTAACCAGACGTTTTCAGTTGGTGAGAGATCTGGAGAATGTGCTGGCCAGGGCAGCAGTTGAACATTTTCTGTATCCAGAAAGGCCCGTACAGGACCTGCAACATGCGATCGTGCATTATCCTGCTGAAATATATGGTTTCGCAGGCATCGAATGAACGGTAGAGCCACGGGTAGTAACACATCTGAAATGTAACGTCCACTGTTCCAAGTGCCGTCAGTGCGAACAAGAGGTGACCGAGACGGGTAACCAATGGCACCCCATACCATCACGCCGGGTGATACGCCAGTATGGCGATGACGAATACGCGCTTCCAATGTGCGTTCACCGCGATGTCGCCAAACACGAATGCGACCATCATGATGCTGTAAAAAGAACCTGGGTTCATCCGAAAAAATGACGTTTTGCCATTCGTGCACACAGGTTCGTCGTTGAGTACACCATCGCAAGCGCTCCTGTCCGTGATGCAGCGTCAAGGGTAACCGCAGCCATGGTGTCCGAGCTGATAGTCCATGCTGCTGCAAACGTCGTCGAACTGTTCGTGCAGATGGTTGTTGTCTTGCAAACGTCCCCACCTGTTGACTAAGGGATCGATACGTGGCTGCAAGATAAACCGCAATCGCGATAGGCTACAATTCGACCTTTATCAAAGTTGGAAACGTGGTGGTACGCATTTCTCCTCCTTACACGAGACATCACAGCCATGTTTCACCAGGCAACGCCGGTCAACTGCTGTTTGTGTATGAGAAATCGGTTGGAAATTTTTCTCATGTCAGCATGTTGTAGGTGTCGCCACCGGTACCAACCTTGTGCGGATGCTCTGATGAAAAGCTAACCGTTTGCATATCACAGCATCTTCTTCCTGTCGGGTAAATTTCGCGTCTGTGACACGTTATCTTCGTGGTGTAGCAATTTTAATGGCCAGTAGTGTATCATTCTCTACGACGTACCACGAAGCCCGCACTTCCTTGGGGAGAAAGCATAGATGAACCTTACGCCATACTCTCTTCCATCGTACGGCAGGATGGCGTCGTTCAACCACTTTTTCTCGGTCGAGTCTCTGTAAGTGGTGATAACAGACCTTCGTCGTGGGCGACGATGTAGAAGGTAGGTCATCCAGAAGACAAACATAGTCAACGAGGAACGTTCTAACGTGAGTGAGTGCCGGCGAAATATAACCACAGTAACTGGAGGATTTAATAATTGCGCCACTTTGTCGATCGCGGTGCCTGTTGGGTTTACTTGTTCAGAATGCCATAGTCGGTCCGTCGTTCCAAGAAACAGAGCCCACGCTGTATCCCTGACACTGGTCAAACCTACGCCACCTTCGTGTGAGGTCAATGTCAAGGAGTCATTACAAATTTTAAAAATACGTTCAGCACTCATGAAATGTCCAAATGCAGCTTTTAGCTTCGTAACATAATAGACATCGATAGAAAATCGGCGAAATGGTTTAATTTTGGAGCTAAGTAGACAATAACCTACTGCGCCCGCTGGAATATGTCCATTTTGCGTAGCGTGTTGTGTCGCACCAGCACACGTATCTGTTTTAACAGCCTACGATGCGTGACCGCCACAGAGCGTTTAATATGGGCCGCGCGGGATTAGCCGAGCAGTCTCAGGCGCTGCAGTCATGGACTGTGCGGCTGGTCCCGGCGGAGATTCGAGTCCTCCCTCGGGCATGGGTGTGTGTGTTTGTCCTTAAGATAATTTAGGCCAAATAGTGTGTAGGCTTAGGGACTGATGACCTTAGCAGTTAAGTCCCATAAAGTTTCACACACATTTGTTTAATATGGCCATGAAACAGCACCACTAAACACTTTAGTGTGGGTACTTCAGTAATGGTCAGTGTCGTTCCCGGTACCAGCCGCCTGACCACATCCGTGTCTTCGACTTCCACAGATTGATGGTACTGCCCGCCACTTTACCGTACTGTTGAAGCCATCACACGCGCCGTCTGCATGTCATCCCCTGATCTGCCCAGGAATATAACATAATCGGCATATGCGCAACATCGGAACCTCGTGATCCGTTAACAGACCACTTCCAAGCGTCGGCGAAGATCATGCAGGGCTGGCTCGAGGGCTACTGAAAACAAAATGGCGGAAAACGGGCATGCTTGCTTTACGGAACTGTCAATAGAAATGGGTTCTGATCGATGACCGATCACCATTACCCTCGAATGTGCTACGTGAATCAATCGCAGGATTACATCTACAAACACGCGGTGGAGGCCCATGCATTCCATAACCGCACGCAAAAAAACACGATCGACGTGATCGAGTGTATGACGAAATACACTGCAATAAGGGCGCTCCAGAGGTTGCAAGCAGACATCAGTGCGCTCTCGTCCCTATACGATTCCACACTGTGTGAACTTTTATCTTTCCACCAATGGACGTTTGATCGATATGTATTGCATCCTTGATTGTGGAATACAGACGGGCACGGAGGATGTCTGTAAAAAGCTTACAGTGAGCGTTTAAAAAAGTCAGGTGTCGGTAGTATCTAAGGGCGCCGCCCACCTCCAGGATTGGGCGCAGGAATCATTATACTTCATGAAGGTGGGCGTCATAAGTTCTTTGTACATTCGGGCCCATGTTGCGGCCATGAGACCGGAGAAGGAGCGGTAAAACCAATAGGGAGCCCATCAGAACCAGATGATTTGTTCAACGCTCTTCAATGCCGTATCCAGTTCGTCTCGGTTAATGTCTGCTAGAAGCGTGCCATCTTCCTGCACAGCCTCGGTTGCTGCCATGTCGTGCAGCACGTCTGTTAGTCCTACGTCGCTCCTTGATCCCTCAGTATAGAAGTTGCAGTAATATTATGTGAACGCTCGGGAAATATGTGCCTGTGTCACATCTTGCCTTCTCTCCGCCGTTTCGACTGCCGTGAAGAGCGTGCGTTTGCGCTGACACCTTTCTCGTACTATGTAATGCAGTGGTGCTCGTTCGCCATGGAGACAGTGTTGTTTTCTTGCACAGGCTCCGATTCCTCCCATATGTGCCGCAGTGAATTTGAGCAAGCGCGCTTTGATGCGCTGGAAGGCCTGTTGACGGTCTGGTGATGGCAGTTACATTGCCAGTTCCCCTAATGCTGTGTAATAAAATTCTGAAGTCGTCCGTTGCGAGACGGGCTTATCTCTGCTATAGCCGAAAACGGTTCTGTGTAAGACAGGTTTGGCACAAAAAAATGGAAATGAGCGTTTGGCGTCATTGGCCGGGAGGCCCCTTACGGGGCAGGTCCGGCCGCCTTGGTGCAGGTCTTATTACATTCGACGCCAGATTGGACGACCTGCGCGCCGGATGGGGATGTGATGATGAAGAACACAACACAACACCCAGGCCCTGAGCGGAGAAAATCCCCGACCCCGCCGGGAATCGAACCCGGGCCCCTTAGGACGGCAGTCCGTCACACTGACCATTTTTTTTTTTTTTTTATAAAACCTTTATTAAAAAAAAACAATGTTACACATTGCAAATACATACTAAGTTATACATACATGAAGTTATTTAAACAAAGCGGTTTGATCATTTCAATTGCGCTGACATTAAGGAAAGACAACAGAAGATTGTGTTACTGACTAAATCACCAGAAAGAATTAAATTAAACATAAATACTTGAGAATGGCGGAAAGGAGATATATAATAATGTTGACTAGCCTTCCAACTACACTTTCTGGACATTAATTGAATCTAAGTATTTCAAGTGATCAGATCTATATAATCAGTCTTTCACTGCAAAAATGAACAGGGCAATGTGCCAGCCATTGAATATTACATTTATCGGATAGAATCTTATGGTTTTAACCAATCGATAAGGAAATTTCTATAAAAAACTGTCTGTTTCCAAATTTCTAGTATAAGCCAATAATGCACCTTTCATGTTTTGTGTTTGGCACTATTAGACACACAATCTCAATGTCACATAAGTTCTGTACATTAGATTATAAATTTCAAAAAACTACTCTCTGAAGTAGAGAAAGCACACATAATAAATATACTGTAAAATCTTAAATAGTATCCTTAAGGTAACTATAATACATCACTGTCAACACAGTCTTCTTTTTTATATTAACCAATGCCCATTCTTTCAAATACAATTTTTAGCATATTACCGAACTTTTTCTTGTGATTCGAATAGCTTCTAATTTTGTGGAACTCACACAGCATGTGTACCTTGAACTCTATGATGCTATCGGATCCTAATTTGTTAAGGACGTAGTTAACAAAGTTTCCCAGCAACCAGTACACAGCGTTATTTTTTGCTTCTGGGAAATAGCGTGCTTCAGGCCTGTTTATCAATGACAGCGATATATACTCAGGGGATGTTCTTGTAATCAGAGCTATTTGCTCCCGGATCCACTTCCAACTATTCATGTGACCACTGCAAGTATATCTATGAATTACTGTGTCAACTAGATGGCATTGTTGACATAAATTTGTTTCACAGAGTCCGATTGCGTGCAGTCTTTCATTGGTGCTAACTATGTTGTTAACTGTCTTGTACCATGACGTTTTTATATTAGACGTGAGCACATTAGAACTAATGTTCTTCCAAATCTCAGTCCACTCAATGTTTGGAAACTGTCGTTCTATTTTGTTTCTTCCTTCGCTTTTCTTTCGTTCCCGCATTATGGCTCTCGATGTTAAGTGTCGGGACTGCCTGAGTTCGACACTGACATAACTAAACTCAACATAGAAAATCCTCACGTGCTGTAAGCGACTGTTGATATTCTGCACGTCAATCGGGGGAAGCAGGCTTGGAGGTTTAATGATCTCGAAAAGTTGGCTGGTTATGCTTTCTCGCGAGTCTCTTATTAAATTAACTTGCCTTTTGATAAAAAGAGCAGAGGCTTTATCCGTTATGTCAGTTAATCCTAGTCCACCATTTTTAGGATCTAAAGTGGCTACTTTAGCAGGTACTCTGAACACTTCACCTCTCCACAAAAATTTTGTGATTTTGGACATTATTCTTCTCGCTATCATTCTCGGTATTGGAAACAGCTGGGCAGTATAATAAGCCTTAGCAAGGATGCATGAGTTGATATACTGTGTTCGTTGAACTTGGTTCATATATCGAGTTAAATTCTCTACAATGGCTCCTTGCACTTTATCTGCTGCAACTTTCCAATTTAAAGCCGTCATTTTCATAGGGCATGCTGTCAGAGTGATCCCAAGTGTTTTATGTTGTCCGACTAATTTTGCCCACTCGACGTTGATATTATCAAAACCTCTGAGATTTAACATCTTACTTTTTTTTCCGTTTGCATTGGCTCCAGATGCTCTACAGTACGAATCAATCACTGTTGCTAGCGTGGTTACCTCGTCATTATTCCTTATAATGACCCCTATATCGTCAGCATAGGCTCTTATAACTGTTTTGTTTCCTGATAATGTTAAGCCTTTTAATGTAGCATGGACGTGTCGGAGGAAAGGTTCCAGCGAAATTGCGAAGAGCGACATGGACAGAGGACTTCCTTGAGGAACACCTCGTTGTATTTGCATCGACCTGGATTGTTGACAATTCACCGCTATTTTAGCATTTATTCCAGTTGCTATGTTCTTAATCAACTGGATAACCCTATCGTTGAAACCTATTTTCTTCAATGTCTGTAGAAGATATTCATGGTTAACTACATCGAACGCCTTATAAAAATCTAAAAACAATAAAGCACACTTTATGTTTGTTACAGAAGTTATTGCAATGATATCCCTGAATTCCGCTAGATTTTGAAAAATGGTTCTGCCTTGCGCACAGTTCTGATGTTGACTAATAATTTTATCTGTAAGGCATGAAATTCTCTTGTTTATTATTCTAGCTATTAATTTATAATCAGAATTCAGCAGTGAAATTGGACGAAAATTATTTAAATCTTTGTTTCCATTATTTTTTGGCACCAGAACAATTTTACTCTCCTTAAACTCAGCCGGAATCATTTTACCCTGAATAACCTCATTTACAATGTCCGTAATTTTCGCACCTACTATTGGCCAGTAACGGATGTAAAACTCTGCTGGCAGACCATCCGGTCCTGGGGATTTTTTTGGTGGCGAGGCGCACAGAGTCTCATACACGTCTTCTTCACTGACAACCTCGAGAAAATTTTCGTTGTCATCTTCTGTCAGCTGTGGGGCTAGGATGTCAAGGAATTCTTCCAAGGAAGCATCACTACTTTGATGTACAGAATATAGCTCGCAATAATAGCGATAAATCTCGTCCATGATATCCTGCTGGGTTCTGAGAATCGTGCCGTGTTTTGTTCGAATTTCTTCAATAAAAGTCCTTCTCCCGTTTTTCGTATGCTTCACTAAATGATATAGGGAAGTAGTTTCATCTGCTGACACCGAATTTGCCTTCGATTTTATTTTCAACCCTTCCATTTGACTTCTCTTGATATTAAGTAACTTGGCTTTGACTTTTTTTATGTCTGCTATCCGAAGTGAGGAACCTGCTGAGACTTGATCATATAGATCTCTCAAAACGGAATAGTAATACTCTATAGTGCATTTCATTTCCCTTGCGCTCTGGGCACTGTATTGAATAAGAACTTTCCTCAACTTTGGCTTTGCCATTTTAACCCACCAGTCAATAGCAGTGGCATATCTACTACGGGCTCGCAGGCATATTGCCCATGTTTCTTTAATCAGATCTTCTAAATCATGATTAACTAACAAGGAAGTGTTCAAATTCCACTGATTCTTGAATCGGCGAACCGGCTGTCTTGTTAGATTTATGCAAGCTAAGACACTTGAATGGTCTGAAAAGTACGTAGGAACGGTTTCTACTTTTGTCACGGAAGTTACAAGATTTTTAGAAATATATAGTCTATCAATCCTGCTACGTGATGTTGCCGTGACATAAGTGAACTCAACAGTGGAGGGGTATTTGATTTCCCATATATCCTTTAATTCTAAACCAGTAACTAATTGTTTTAGTTCACTTGAGAAATTAAAATTAGGTAACTGATCTTTTCGATTTAAAACACAATTAAAATCACCTCCAAGTAATAACTGTCTTGGTGATTTCCTTAACAAGTATATCAGGTCATCTTTGAAGAAGCGTGCCCTGTCAGCTCGATGAGAACTTCCTGAAGGGGCGTACAAGTTGATGATAGTCACATCATAGATATTTAGTCCTATTCCCCTTCCGGATTCCAGTCGTTCCACCTCGCTTACTGTAATCCCTTCCCTTACCAAAATAGCTGTTCCAACACTTGTTTCGGGAGACACATTTATGTAACTGACAAAACCGGGAATTACCAAATCCGAAATTAGAACTTCTTGTAACAGGGCAATATCAGTCGCGGATTCGTACAAAAATTCCTTAAGGGCCGATAATTTCAAACCGGTCGTGATTTTATTTATGTTTATAGTGGTGACAGAATAAGATTGCGTCATTGTGCTGTCACTATGTAGTTGTTTTGTTGAACTAATTTAGTTTACTGTGGTTCAGGGTTCAGTTAAGCTGTAACAGTTTTCTCGGAAGGCTGAACATGGAATAACACTTCAATCAGTTTATTAGTTACTGTCCCGTTTTTTTCTACTTCTGGTGTTTTCTCTTGTGCCGCAAGCAGACTGATTTCCTGGTAAACTTTCTGATTTTTCCTCCAGTGATTCGTGTACGACCGTTTCGGACTGTACATTCTTTGGGCTTGGGTCGCCCCTACTGGATTTTCCCTTCCCTTGGTTACGAGCTACATTCTCATTTGGTTGCGTCGGTATTTTACTTCGCGGCTTATCTGGAGCAGCAGCAGACGCTTTCGCAATTTCGGTTGCCGGCGCCTGCCCTGAGGTGTTGACCGTGATTTCAGTTTGGCCACCACTTCCTCGTTCTTTATTAATTTCACTCACTTTCTGATCGAGGGAAACAAATGGAGACTGCAGTTTTGCATCCTCTCCCTGAATTTGTTTATTAACAGATAGATTCTGATCTTTGCAATCGGCTACTGCACCTGTTGTTTCTTGCAAATTAATGCTACTTACACCCCTTTCATTTTCTGGTACCGTATGTGTATTATCTTTCTGTTCATTAGTTTCCATTCGCATTTTGCCTTCAGGTTCCTCTGCCTTCTCATCGCACTGTTTTTGCTTGCGAAGTGAGGGAGTGGGACAAGACAGCTCGTCCTCTGAGCAACTATCAGTTATCTCCAGAGGTCGTTTTTTCGGTTGCATTTCAGTTTCACGAGTAGTGGTAACGGGGTTTCCTTTTGTTGTTAACGGGGGAAATTGACTGTTATCGTGAAGGGAGACATCAGCTTGTCCCGCTGCGTAAACATCCTCAACCAGTTGTTCCGGGCTATTCTTTGGTAACAGATCATTTAAGGTAAGCTTCTGACGCTGTATCAAATTACTTTTAAGCACAACAGTTCGCCGCGGACATTCCTGTCTGAAGTGGCCGGTTTCGTTACATATATGACATGTAGCTTCCTGACCTGTATAAACAATTTGTGCCTTATACCCACAAACAGTTATGTGAGACGGAATATTCGTCTTAACGTCCATCTCTACACAGCGGACCCCGTTAAAACACTGCAGTTTAAAGCGAGGCGACCATCTTTCATTTGCAATTGATTTAACGTCTCCGTAGTTTAAAAGAGCTTCCTTAATCTTATCATTTTCAATTTCAATGGGGAGATTCAAGACACGAACGGTTTTGTAATGAATGTCCGCTCTATAGATGGAAACCTTACTTTTATAACCATTTCTATGCACAAAATCTACTTCATAGCCCCACTTTCGTAACACTTTATCAACAGTCGAAGCACTGATTAACTTGACAAAAACACAGTATTTTTCCTGATCCAGTTGCCAGGTATGAACGGTTTCAGAATTTAGACCAATTACCTGTGTAATCCAGTCATCAATTTCCAGGGATGTCGGCTGAACAGGACGGGATTCTTTGTCAAAAGCAAATACCAGAGTATTCTTCCTGAGGTTTGTAGCCATGGTTAATCCAGCGAAGCAATTTCGGTTAAACAACCGAAATTCCAAGTAGCAGCAGCAAGACCAGAAAGAGCGATCAGATCACAAGGAACAGGAACGAACACGGAGATTAACGGACGGACGGCACTCGGCGAAGCACAAGTACAGCGACGTAAACACTGAAGTGCAGCGCAACAGTTAACAGCGGCCACTCGCGAGCGCGGCTGAAACGGAACTATTTTGAAAATGGTTCAAATGGCTCTGAGCACTATGGGACTCAACTGCTGAGGTCATTAGTCCCCTAGAACTTAGAACTAGTTAAACCTAACTAACCTAAGGACATCACAAACATCCATGCCCGAGGCAGGATTCGAACCTGCGACCGTAGCGGTCTTACGGTTCCAGACTGCAGCGCCTTTAACCGCAACCATTCAGCTATCAGGACAGACGGTTTGGGACGACCAGTCCACCACAGGAATGTGGAACTGTATGCTCGAGGCGCTATTGGCTTCGGTGTCAAGTATCGTCAATCTCACGGCTACAGGTTTCATCGCAGACGTGGGAGATGTTTAGTTTCCCTGGGTCCCAGTAAGTCTTGTCTGTTGTCGAGGCAGGTAAAAGCGTGGTGGCCAATAAAAGTCGTCGGCCATATCTCATCACCAACTGTCGCCGCACCGAGTCCTTCCGATTCGTATACGTTGTCTAAGCAACTGGCCAAGTGACTGGTAAGATACGTGTACCTACAATTATCTTCGCGGCGTAGACTCTAGGTGTCCTACAGCTCGAAGTCCCGTACAAATGCGTGGGTAGGGAACGAAGTGCATCTATTGGACTTCAGGCTGCAGAACGCAGTTGATTTCGCCTCCCATTGTGTAATGCTGTGCATTTTGTTGAAACAACGGGGTCACCTCATAGCAGAAGACACTCCTTTCTCGGCGCTTCGACGAGGCTCATGGCTCATAAACGTTCATCAAACGGACCACACCGACTGTAAGCGCGGCAACGTGGTACGGAGGTTCAAATGGTTCAAATGGCTCTGAGCACTATGGGACCCCACTTCTGAGGTCATCAATCCCCTAGAACATAGAACTACTTAAACCTAACTAACCTAGGGACATCACACACATCCATGCCCGAAGCAGGATTCGAACCTGCGACCGCAGCGGTCTCGCTGTTCCAGACTGTAGTGCCTAGAACTGCTCGGACACTCCGGCCGGCGGTCATCAGTCACCTAGAACTTAGAACTACTTAAACCTAACTAACCGAAGGACATCACACACATCCATGCCCGAGGCAGGATTCGAACCTGGGACCGTAGCGGTCGCGAGGTTCCAGACTGTAGCGCCTAGAACCGCTCGGCCACTCCGGCCGGCGCCGACGGAGGATAAATCACTTCCGACGCCTAAAACCCTTCCCTTAAGAGTATGGCCGTACCACCACTACCGTCGCAGCCGGTAAATTATAAGCGTCGTAACCACATAAGTCTATTCTGACGTCAGGTCACACCTCCCGGAGGAAAACAATACCCATTTCCGCCGCCTGTTGCGTATCCCTTAACATTTGGACCTTTATCGGAGAGCGAATACCGTTGATATTCACGGTACCTGTGCAGTGTACTTGTGACATCATAGTTAAATCGTCGGACTGGTAAAGGTCATGGGATCGCCGTGACCGTGAACTAAGCGTCGTCCCGTCACCGGCGCAGCCAACACACAAGTTAAAGGTCACCTTGCGTGCGGGACCTGTCCGCAGGGTCACCGAGAGGCGTCCGATCGTTATCTGTCTCCTGCATCAATATGATGTCATTAGCCCAGTCTCCCAATTAGTATTGTGGTATGGGTTCCGTCGTTTTGCCCCGCAATCGATGTGATCATCCTGCTGCATAGTAGCATCTATCTCATCGCCATGCGTTTGATGCTTCGGGTCGGCGTGTGGCAGCTACGTGATAAAAATGGCAGCACCTAATCCGGCCGGCATTGGCGTGTTAGGGTCGTCATCGTTCTCCGGCAGTGTACCTCCCTTGTGCAGCCTTCTTCTGTGGACAGACCCCTCTTCTTACGCCGTTCCGGGGATTTCTCTTTGGGTTGGCGCATCTCCACATTGGACTTGCGTCCAGCGTCGGTATTATCCTCTCTGTTCTGACCCCGATGTAGTTGTGGAGTAATGGGACGGATGAGCTGCTGGATCAGATACAACTGCTGCACCAGAGGATCGGCGGCAGAACTCACGGTCACCTGAGATGAGGGCCGGTCGTGGTCCACACCCACTTTATTCCTCAAGGCCTCCACATATGTGAGAGGGATGGGCGTCATTTGCGGCGTGTCAGTGTCAGTATGGTTGGAGGTACCTGAACGAGACGTCTCTGAAGGGAGTCCGAGTGAACATGTCCTTCTTGTCTGCAACCTGAGCAGGTCCCCAGTTGTCCGTCACAAATGACAATCGAGTGACGTCAAGTGATAGACAGGTTGACAATTATTGAACTATATGAAATTAAATCGTCATAACTTCTGAACAGTTTTCGTGGTTCGCGGAGGGGCATGATGGGAATTTGTATGTGCTATATGGTTTGGTTTAGCGACAAAGCCCACTTTCATTCGGATGGGTTCGTCAATAAGCAAAACCCGCATTTCGCGATCGACAAGTCTCTTCACCCTCAATGGGTGACTGTGTGATGTGCAATGTCCAGTCAAGGAATAATCGGTGCGCTGTTCCTTGATGGCACGGTGACTACCGAACGGTACGTGAAGGTTTTGGAAGGTGATTTAATCCCCAGTATCAAAGTGACACTGATTTCGAAAATATTTGGTTCATGAAAGACGGAGTTCGACCGCATCGTAGCAGGAATGTGTTTGATGTCTTGGTGGAGCACTTCGGGGACCGCATTCTGGCTCTGGGGTACACCGAAGTTACTGGCACAGTCCTCAATTGGACGCAATATTCTCCGGATCTGAACGCATGCGACTCCTTTGTATGGGGTTACATTAAAGCCAAGGTGTACAGCAATAGTCCCAAAACCATTGCTGAGCTGAAGACAGCCATGCAGGAAGTCATTGACAGCATCGATGTTCCGACACTTAAGCAGGTCATGCAGAATTTCGCTATTCATCAGTGCCACCTGTAGTGACGTTTACATGTTGAATAAAGTGCGTGCACGCCGTAGTTCGCAACTAATATATTTTTTCATATAGTTTGATAACTGTCACCCTGCATGATGTTATATGTTTTTGGGCTTCAGTACGATCTTGACGCACTCCACTGATCGTGGGATACGTGCCAAAAGTTCTCCATTTTTTCTTCACATGGCTAAGACGTGTCCCATATGGCATCAAAGCGTCCATAACCAGAGCGGTGGGGATTTCAAAGGGGGTTTCGAAAACTCGCACAGTTCGAACTCCTGCGACCACACTCACGTTCCCGTCAGAACGGCAATGTGATAGCCATCTGTGGATTTGCACAGCAGACTATCAAAATCCGCTTCGTCTACGTGTCTAAGGTAGACCGTGCTGGAGACAACGGACAGATGCGTTCCTAGCAGACCTTGTGATTCTAAGTCAACCACGTAACTATCCGGCGAACGGTCCGGATGCTTGGATGATGTCGTCCAGGATACCGAGCAGCATACATAGCACACGCCCGTTGTGCATTTTGGTCACAATAGCCATACATCAACACGATATCGACCTTTTCCGCAATTGATAAATGGTCCATTTTAACACGGGTAATGTATCACGAAGCAAATACCGCCCGCACTGGCGGAATGTTACGTGATACCACGTACTTATACGTTTGTGACTATTACAGCGCCATCTATCACAAAGCGAAAGAAGTGGTCTAACTAAAGCATTCATATTTCTTTACGTACTACACGAATATGTAATAAAAAATGGGGGTTCCCATTTTAAAAAACGCAGTTGATATCCGTTTGACCTATGGCAGCGCCATCTAGCGGGTCAACCATAGCGCCATCTGGTTTCCCCCTTCAAGCTAGACAAGTTTCGTTCTTTGTAGTCTTCAAATTTCGTGAGATATTTGGTCCTGTCACGATCAATGGACCACCGTGTATAACTAGCCCATCTACATGTTTTTATAGAAGAGTTTGGGACTATCAAAATATTTGACGTAAATGACCAAATCTTCTGACTGCATCGACTTAAAAGCTTAAATTACGTACACCGCCAAGGGATCGTAGACCTCAGTATTTGACACAAATTTCAACCTGATACCTACATTTACTTGTACTGTGAAACCTTGCTTCTTCGAAAATCTTATGTTTCTAAATCACCAGGAAGTACCCCGTCTGTTTTATAGAGCAAGTTTGCAAGTGTTGAAATATGTGACAAAAATGGCCATATCGGTTAAGTGCATTGACTTGGAAGCTTAACTTTTTCACACTGCCAAGGGACCGCAGACCGTAATATGGGATTAAATTTCAGCTCAATGCCTCTGCCGTTACTGAAAAACAGGGATTTTAACAGACAGGCGGACGGACAACAAAGTGATCCTATAAAGGTTCCGTTTTTACCGATTGAGGTACGGATCAGAAAAAAATACCTGCAAGGTTAACTACACTTTCGGCGGCGGTGTGCGGTGCCACAGGCAAGGGAAGCTTTTCTGTCACTCGCAGCCGTTACTTTATTCCTACAGATTACTGAGTTGAGAGAGGCTATAATAGCAGAAATATTACGTCAAAAGGTGCGATGAGGCAACTGGAAAATTGTGCCAATTGGCTTGCTGTGATGAAAGCTAGAGGGGATTATCCTCTTGCCTGCACGGCACACCGATTTTTGTATTTATTTCATCTGCCAGTAGGGCTATTATGCATTTTTCAGTAATATCTATTGTGATCACAATGGTCAGTTCAGTTACAGTTGTTTCAATAATTATTCGCAGTTGCAGTCACCAGACGTTTTGATGTTAGAAACAAATAAACTTATTTTTCCTGTGCTGCTTGTTGCACTCCTTTTCTTTGCATCATTAACATTCTATTCTTACAAGGAAAAATCAACACTGCGCAGATTTTCCCCGCAGTGATTAAATACGAAACTACACTAGTGGCCATTAAAATTGCTACACCAAGAAAAAATGCAGATGATAAACGGGTATTCATTGGACAAATATATTATATTAGAACTGACATGTGATTACATTTTCAGGCAATCTCGCTGCATAGATCCTCAGAAATCAATACCCAGAACAACCACCTCTGGACGTAATAACGGCCTTGATACGCCTGGGCACTGAGTCAAACAGAGCTTGGATGGCGTGTATAGGTACAGCTGCCCATGCAGCTTCAACACGATAAGTCAGAGTTCATCAAGAGTAGTGACTGACGTATTGTGACGATCCAGTTGCTCCGCCACCATTGAACAGACGTTTTCGATTGGTGAGAGATCTGGAGAATGTGATGGCTAGGGCAACAGTCGAACATTTTCTGTATCCAGAAAGGCCCGTACAGGACCTGCAACATGTGGTCGTGCATTATCCCACTGAAATGTAGGGTTTCCCAGGGATCGAATGAAGGGTAGAGCCACGGGTCGTAACACATCTGAAATGTAACGTCCACTGTTCAAAGTGCCGTTAATGCGAACAAGGGGTGACCGAGACGTGTAACCAATGGCACCCCATTCCGTCACGCCGGGTGATACGCCAGTATGGCGATGACGAATACACGCTTCCAATGTGAGTTCACCGCGATGTCGACAAACACGGATGGACCATCATGATGCTGTAAACAGAACCTTGATTCATCCGAAAAAATGACGTTTTGTCATTCGTGCACCCAGGTTCGTCGTTGAATACACCATCTCAGGCGGTCCTGTCTGTGATGCAGCGTCAAGGGTAACGGCAGCCATGGTGTCCGAGCTGATAGTCCATGCTGCTGCAAACGTTGCTGAACTGTTCGTGCAGATGATTGTTGTCTTGCAAACGTCCCCATCTCTTGACTCAGGGATCGAGACATGGCTGCACGATCCGTTACAGCCATGAGGATAAGATGCCTGTCATCTCGACTGCTAGTGGTACGAGGCCGTTGGGATCCAGCATGGCGTTCCGTATTACCCTCGTGAACCCACCGATTTCATATTCTGCTAACAGTCATTGGATCTCGACCAACGCGAGCAGCAATGTCGCGATACGATAAACCGTAATCGCAATAGGCTACAATCCGTCCTTTATCAAAGTCGGAAACGTGGTGGTACTTATTCCTCCTCCTTACACGAGGCATCACAACAACGTTTCACCAGGCAACGCCGGTCAACTGCTGTTAGTGTATGAGAAATCTGTTGGAAACTTTCCTCATGTCAGCACGTTGTAGGTGTCGCCACCGGCGGCAATCTAGTGTGAATGATCTGAAAAGCTAATCATTTGCGTATCACAGCATTTTCTTCCTGTCAAATTTAGCGTCTGTAGCACGTCATCTTCGTGGTGTGGAAATTTTAATGGCCAGTAGTGTAGTAAATGGCACGTGGTTAAAAAATCAGAGCGCTATCCCCTTCTCTGCATTACTGCAGCCGGCCGATGTGGCCGTGCGGTTAAAGGCGCTGCAGTCTGGAACCGCAAGACCGCTACGGTCGCAGGTTCGAATCCTGCCTCAGGCATGGATGTTTGTGATGTCCTTAGGTTAGTTAGGTTTAACTAGTTCTAAGTTCTAGGGGACTAATGACCTCAGCCATTGAGTCCCATAGTGCTCAGAGCCATTTGAACCATTACTGCAGATAGCAGGTTACGGCCTCCACTGACTCATGCAGTCGGATGTCGTGTAAGGGGCCTAGTAGTACCTTGCCACTTATGCTCTAACAGTTCCACCAACCTGACATCTTCAAAAAATGTTCAAATGTGTGCGAATTTCTAAGGGACCAAACTGCTAAGGTCATCGGTCCCTAGACTGAAACGTTACTTAAACTAACTTATGCTAAGAACAACACACACACTCGTACCCGTGGGAGGACTCGAACCTCTGGCCGGAGGGGGCAGTCCTTGAAATAGCGCCTCAAACCGCGCACCATTCCACGCAGCCCGACGTCTTCATGCGATGTCGTATCACAGCACGGAGGTATCTGGTGCATCTTGAGTCCATTGCCTTTTGATGAGAGGCACTTACGGATTTACAGTGAAACAGGCTAAAAGGCTTTTATCTCATCTAAATAATGAAGTCGGTCGTTTATCGCTATTTTTATTGTTAACATATTCCGTCAAAGAAAATAACAAACTGTGTTATATTGCGTAATTGTGTGTGTGCCCTTCAAGTCAACGTTATAGTTCACAAGTCATAATTCTCATTAGTGAAAAATCAGCCCTTTACCACTTTCTGACTGTACAACACAAATCATTAATGTATCACAAGACAAATTAAACATTCCTGACAGCATGCAAAATTGTATCTGAAATAAATGAGTTAAAAACTCCATTACTTTCGTTCCCTACAAACCTGTTATGTACGGATGGGAGAAGGATGTATTACAGTATTGAAAACTACTTAAAAGTCTCAGATATCGACGTACAAGTATATTTTGGTCTTTATTTTATACATTTATTTCATAATTCTTGTTATTTTATACATATATTCTAATTCGCGTAAGTATATAAGTGTCTTGAATGTTGTTTGTTTGCTTGCGAGAGAATCGTGTTGTGCCTTGCGTTGCATAGAGCAACGCGTGCAGCTCCTTATATACCATAGAATAAGTTTAGAACAGAAAATTACCAGCTACACAGAAAAGACCTGTAACTGGCCAGCATGTAGCTACATACATATTTTTTACCTTCACGTTAGGATTACGGGTAAACACATGTAGTCAAAGAGCTGCAGTAACACTGACCAAGTTCTGTTTCTGTTAGGTCAATCAATAACAGTATAGTATTATGTCTTGTTTCAAAAATCTAAGACGCAGGATCTCGAAGTTCATAGCATTGAAAAAAATATGAAAGTGAATAATACATTTCACACTTCTTCTGTGTGTGAATTCCTAAGGGACCAAACTGCTGAGGTCATAGCCCCCTAGACTTATACACTACTTGAACTAACTTAATGCTGACCCATGCCCGAGGGAGGACTCGAACCTCCCACGAGAGGGGCCGTCACCCATCTTGAGTCAGCTGGCAGAGTCCACGTGCCCTGCTAAAGAATATTGGTCTGTGACAAGGGCGAGCCTTTGCCTGTTGTTTATAACATTTTTCAAATTTCTCATAAGCAAATGGCGGCCTGGTTTCCGGTTCTCCACTGAAATACGACAATGCGGAGGATGATTAAGTTTAACGTATTCAAAGGTGAATTTTAGTCGCAGTCAGAGCTGCAGCTGGATGATAATAGTACAACCCTGTTGGCAGCCCTGCGAAAGGCGAGACACGCGCGTTTTTCCCCCGCAAACGTAAGTTAAATGGATTGTAAATACAGTTAGTTTAGTACAAACTAACCAGTAAATACATGTATTAACGTGTTTTTAAGCTTACTATTAGAGGTTTCGCTTGCCTGAAGGGGGGTAGGACGTCAAACGGGCCGACTTGGAGCAGGAGAGGCATCACAGGACATTTTAATTTCCAGTGTCTATAATTTTATAAATAAATTCCGAAAACTTTGTCAGCAACACCAGGAAGGATTCAGGATTCACACTCATTGCAGTTGAAGTTCTAAAACACAAAATAATTTTTTTTTACGTGCGAAATTTCATCATTTTTTCACTTAGTAATGGCTGCATTTGTTGCTATAGGTACACTTTTCTTCATAATTTAGAGAGATTCTCGATGAATTTTGCACAGCATACATACCATACTCACAGGTGTATGAAACTCTAGAATTTATTTAATTTATGAAAAAACGAATGAACTGTTATATTTTAAATTTCATGTTTAGAAAAAACGCAAATTTTATAGTTAATTACCTCATTTTTTACCACAGTTTTTAATAGATTTCGAAAATTCTAGAGTTTCATACATCTTTCAGTATGGCTTGTATGCTGTGCAAAATTCGTCGAAGAATCTCTCTTACTTATGAGGAAAAATGTACCTATAGCAACAAATACTGCCACTAGTAAGTGAAAAAAATGATGAAATTTCACACGTAAAAAAAATCATTTCGTTATGTTTTCGAACTTCCTCTCCTATCAGTGTGAATTCTGAATCCTTCCTGGTCATGCTGACAAAGTTTTATGAATTTATTTGTAAAAGTATAGACAGTGGAAATTAAAATGTCCGGTGGTGCCTCTCCTGCTCCAAGTCGGCCCGTTTGATGTCCTACCCCCCTTAAAGTATTATTCCAGAAGACGAGAAAATGTCTCGTTGTTTTACATTTTTAGTCAATTCGGAGAAGACGAAACGAAGACATGGGTATTCCATCTTGGTCTCTACAGTCTAACCTGAAAAACGTATGGGATCTGAATCAATTGCTCAGTTTGACAAAGCAAGGCGGGTGATCTCTACTTGTTATTTAAAATACCATTCTAAAAGTCTCTTGCTTTGATATTGTATAACAAGGAATGTTACTCAGTATGTGCATGACTTGATTTGTCAGCAACTTCTCTCAAACATGAATGCAGGACGTGGACCGACTAGGGAAATAGCGAAAAAGCTTCAAAAGGTGTAATTGCAGTTCCAGCTGCACCGACTGGTAAATCGAAAAACAAATTATTCCTCTTTGTGTTCTCAAAAGAGATTAAACGCCTCTAACGGGAAACTTTTTCGTAGAAACTGTTGTAAAATTGTTATTGTAAGGGTCACGTTCCGGGACACATCAGAAGATGAAGAAAGAACAAATTTGCTTTAAGTGTCAGCGAAACGTGAAATGCGGCAGGTGGCGCATGCGCAGAGCTGAATGAAAGCCGTTCATTAGCATGGCCACGGGCAGCCCCACTTTAACCTTTCTCTGCGGACCGCCGAGTGGGTGTGCGTGCGGAGCAGTCGGCTCCGACTTCAAAGAGATTCGAATCGACAGAGGAAAAAACGTGAGAGATTGAAGTTGTGGTACGGACTGGTATACCCCAGCATTCAGATCGTCGCTGCCTCGGGGTAAAACTGCACTTCGCTTTGGCAGCAGAGCGTGGTACTACAATATTTCATCTCACGTCTACTTCAGGGTATATATCGCTATCGGTTGAAAAGTTTCCTTTGAAGCCCCCTGGATTAGCTTCTTAATAATTTCTCCCTCCTTAGAATTATTTATGTGATGAAGTAGTATAATTCGGTGGAAACAGTTGGTATGTTCTTAAAATATAGTGGTCTCGATATGACATGGTACATACCGTATTAGGTATCTTGGTATCTTGCACTCCTCTGTAAGCGGAAATTTTACACACCAAATTACTTGTACAAGTGTATCGTGTAACACAAAAGAATAATACTGTTCCATATTTAACGCGTAGTATTACGTTCTACCATAACTAGGGTTCCGTCGTTTTGGTTCAATACATAAATGACAGTAAATTATAGCATTGGTAGCATTAGTAGGGAAATAAAGACAAATGAATACGATATGTGTGAGAGAAACTGGGAGCAGATGACTCCTCTTTGTTTTTATTGTTTTGCACGTAATTAGAACCGCACATCCTTTAGCGTTAGTCCATTGTGTATTTTGTCTTTTTAGAGAATATAACTTGCATTTTATAAGTAATAAAAGTTAGTTGATGGGGTAACTTCTGGACTTTTACATAACCAAAGGAATTACTTTTCATGCAGGTACAGTTTACATGCACGAACGTGAAACATATATATAATTATTGTTGTTATTTTTTACTCAACAAAACATCCTTCATCATGATGAAAAGCAGGAGTTTCCTGTAATTATTGATAAAGGTGAAGCTGCTGGTGAATGACAGAAACATGTTTTATATAAGTTCGACGAAGTATTGAAGCGATCTTCGATATACTTTGTTCTGCAGGTTTTTTATTTTTTTATTTTACCTTTACTTGAGGAAGCTTGGTTTCCTAGCGCTATATAAAAAATGTACATATTTTTTATTTTTGTTTCTGCTACATCATCCCTCCGCTTGACTAGTAAAACCTGAATTAAACATTGACGATTCTAGTTTTGCTATAAATACCGTTCATTTTTCAGTAGCAGACAGGAGGATAGCCATGTAGAACAAAAATGTCCGGTAGATCATGCGGCCTTCTGTATACTCTCTCTCAGTTTATAGACAGTTCACTGCTTGCGGTTTCTAGGGGAATCTAATGAGACATTGATTTACATGCAACCAAAGCGATCGAAATGAGTTAACACTCGTGAGGCCTGCAACATACCTAACATGCGGGTACCGCGGGTACAGCCTTAACGTACCAAAGCTACTAGGAAATCTACTGTACTCTACGTTTAATTATGATTGTCTGTAGTAGTCTACGGAGTTTTACAGCTCTAATGTTAGGCCACTGTGTATTCTACATCCTTAGAAATTATAAATTTCATTTTATACGTAATAAAAATATCTGCGCTTTCATGTAACCAAAGAAATTGCTTTTGATGCAAGAGCAGTTTACAGGCACAAACATGAAAAATCTGTATTATTGTTCTTTTTGTAATCAATAGAGCCTTCTTCATCATGATTAAAAGCAAGAGTTTCCTGTTATTACTGATAAGTGCGAAAGTTGTGTATGAATAACAGAAACTGGTTTTATAGACGCTCGACGAAGTATTGAAGAATTGTCTGATTCGTTTTTCTTCTAGTTTTACCTTTCTTTGCGAAAGTTGCGTTTCCTAGCGCTGTATGGTAAATCTGTATTGTCTTTTTAAATGTTTACTACAAAATCCCACCGTTTCATGTTGCAAATCAACAATTTTCGAATAAAACATTAATTAAATAGTGACAGTTTCATTTTTGCTACAAATACCATTGATTTTTGAGTATCAGATAGGATGGTAACTACAGAGCACAAAAATGTTCCATACGGTATGCGGCCCTTTATACAAGGTGAAGCGAAAAGTGTCTCACAAAATTTCGTCCGACGAGTACTTCCCCAGAGAAAGGTCGTTAAAAAGTGGCAATGTGGCAACACTGTATCCACATGTATGTAACTATCTCTGTCAGCACACATTAGTTGTGCTTTACAGTTGGTACAGTTTTGGGTTAGAATACAGGAAGTCGAGGGTCCGATCCTGGGTTGAGGCACATGTTTTTTATTTGGCAAATGTAGTCCAGGTGGTACGGTATCTGGCATCTTAATCGTCAACAGCGATTGTAGCGAGTCCTCTAGAAAACATTTGCACTTACATACTACAACCCTAGAAATGGAAGAGTGGTCAGCTTTGAAAGAAGCCCTTTCCACGTCGTTGGCGTGAATTTATTCGCACCACTTCATCTTCTAGATGCGGAATCTGTTTTCTTTGTACCCTCCTCCAATGGTCCCATTGATTAGTAGCAACTATTATTCTTGCCTCATTCAGGTCCATTACATTTCGTTAGGGCCTTACGTCACCGATAGGACTACCAATGTACTTTGCGACGTTACCCACTCGGTTAAGATTTGTATGTGTTATTACCATGGTCCCACTAATTATGCCTTTCAACATTGAGTCTGGTAACCGCATGCTGTTTAGTACGTATGTCAATGTATTATTATTATTATTATTATTATTATTCTATCGATGTTCTCTGCCTCGTGATGATTGGGTGTTGTGTGCTGTCCTTAGGTTAGTTCGGTTTAAGTAGTTCTAAGTTCTAGGGGACTGATGACCATAAATGTTAAGTCCCATAGTACTCAGAGCCATTTGAACTATTCTATCGATGGAACTGTGGAAACATCACGTCTTTTACCGTTAGGGAAACAGTGTAATTCTAAACCGAACATTTCACAATTAGCGATGTCGGGATGAATCATGCAGAACAGTATCTGTCAGGTGGGTAATGTGCGTCAGGTGGAACAGCAAGCAGGACTGACGGCGTGTTTATATTGTATGCGAAGTACACCAGACAGAGACTAGTTGAGAGCAGAGTAACTCACCCGTGACAGACTCCATTGTACATGCATACACGTATCGAATTTTGTCATTGTAAACCTCTAAACCAGAGTGGCAGACGTATGGCATACACAAACGACGAATATGTGGATATACTTCTGGTCCTTGGTGCATCTGATAACCGTGCTGGTGTTGCCGCTCGTGAATATGCTGCTAGATATCCTCACTGACGCCATCCAGATAAAAATGTGTTTTGGCATCTGGAGCTGCCCCTTCGGGAGTCAGGTTCTCTCCTTCCACCATCGTGTGACAGAGGTCGTCCACGGACTCGTCCTACTCCAGCTATTCTGGAGGTCGTCACCGAGAACATCAGCGCAGTACACATAGCGTAGCAAGGCAGTTGCGTGTCTCGCAACGCACCGTCGTTAACGAGCTGCACGACCACGGGCCGCACCCCTATCATTATGCTTTCAAGCAACATTCGCATCCTGTAGATCGCCGTCAGCCGATGCAATTCTGTGGTTGGGCCGCGCGGGATTAGCGGAAAGTCTAAGGCGCTGCAGTCATGGACTATGCGGCTGGTCCCGGGGGAGATTCGAGTCCTCCCTCGGGCATGGGTGTGTGTGTTTGTCCTTAGGATAATTTAGGTTAAGCAGTTTGTAAGCTTAGGGACTGATGACCTTATCAGTTAAGTCCCATAAGGTTTCACACACATTTGAACATTTGAACAATTCTGTGGATAGTTCCAACAACAACAGGAAGCCAACGATGACTTCGTGAACACTGTAATATGGTCGGACGAAGCAGCATTCACACGTGAGGGTGTCTTCAATATGCACAATGCCCACCATTGGTGTGAGGATAGCCCGCAAGTCACCCGCGACCATGGATATCAAGTTCGCTTTGGTATCAACGCCTGGGCCGGAATATGGGGCGACAGGTTTTTGGGTCCTTACATATTGCCTGGCCGGTTGACCGCACGTAGGTATCCCAAACTAACTTCCTAATGAGCTGGAAGATGTTCCACTACACGTTTGGCTCAAATGGCTCTGAGTACTATGGGACTTAACTTCTGAGGTCATCAGTACCCTAGAACTTAAAACTACTTACACCTAACTAACCTAAGGACATCCATGCCCGAGGCAGGATTCGAACCTGCGACCGTAGCGGTCGCGCGTTTCCAGACTGTAGCGCTTAGAACCGCTCGGCCACTCCGGCCGCACACGTTTGGCAGAGGATATGTTTCCAACATGATGGCGCACCTCCACACTCTGGAATCAATGTGCGAGAGTATTTAGACAGACCATTTCCAGGGAAATGGCTCAGACGTGGAGTTCCAGTTGTATGCCCACCGCGTTCACCTGACCTAAATCCCCTGGATTTCCTCCTGTAGAGACTCCTGAAGGAGCACATGTACTCATCCCCGCCGTCGAATGTGGAAGAATAGGTAGCACGTGTTCATGCTGCTCTTGTTACTGTGGACGCAGCTTTGTTACGAAAGCTCCAAAGCTGTATGATCCAGCAGGTTGCGCAATGTTTGGGAGTGCAGGGAGGTCGCTTTAAGTATCTGTGGCTCTGAGGACAACGTATTCTGTTGTGAGGGTCGTGCAGTCATTAATATGGACATTATTATTGTCACTGGTTGGTAATGTGCGACACCTGAGCGCTCATATTACGTGTAGTACAAATGACAGGTAGATGTTGTGTTATTGTAGTGTGCTATCATCTCTAGCATCTCGAAACTGATAATGTTTTTGTAGTTATTCTGTCCTATCACAGGTCATTTGTTCCAACTGTCAACTTCTTATTTGTCTAATCATGAATTTTTTACGTTCAGCGTTACAAAATGTTGTAAATTTAGGATACATGTAACCTAAGAAACGGTGTATATTACAGTATGAAATGTCAGAATGAAATTAGCAAATCAAAAAAAATGTGCCCCATCCCGGGATCGAACCCTCAACCTCATGCATGCTAACCCAAAACTCTATTCCCTGTACCAACTGTACAGCACGTCGTATATGTCCTGACAGCTGACAGAGGGACTTACCATACATGTGGTTGCAATGTTGCCAGATTGCCACTCTTTAACGTCCTTTTTCTGCCAGATGTATGAAAAGTCCGAGTGCGCGAATTTCGCTTCACCTTGTAATCCTCAGTTTCTAGACGCTTCGCCGCTTCCGGTTACTACGGGAATCTAGTAAGCCACTGATCGCATATGCAAACAAAGCAACCGAAATGAGGTAATGCGCCTTACGTATTGAACTCAATATACAGGTAACGCGGTTGCAGTCTAAACTGACGAAAGATACTTGGAAAACTACCGTAATCTAAACTCACTTGTGATAGTCTACGGTAGCCTATGGTAGTTTTACAAGTCCAGTAACAAGCATTCAAGTCCATTTGGTGCGACAACATGAAATTTTACCATGGCAAAATATTCCACAAAATTATTATAGTAGATGAAACACTAATTACATAGCCAGTATTTGATTCAAAATTATGTACTTTTTGTAACTAGTACAGATGGATAATTTGACTTCTCATTAATATAAAAAATAATTTCTAACCCCTGTAACAAACATGATACTTTTCGCGGATATTTTCAAACGGATGTTTGAAGCAGTTCGAAAACATTGGTCGTAACCTCCGCTGTCGTCGAATAATAACGCGATTACAAGGGGACCACACGGCAATTTGATTTTTGTTATTTTACATATTTATGGTATGTGAAGTTCAGAACTGACTTTGAAGTTTTCCGACTGTCTTAAATATGCCAAAGTAAGATTGATTTTCTTTTCGACAGGCCGTGTGGCTGTGTTGTGGAAAACTCCCTGTCACGTAGGTGTTTTAGATTGAGTTCCCGGTTGTTGCAAATTTTCGGGTAGAGGCCTATGTTCTGGTAGCAATTCCGTGAAGTTTAAAATTAATGATGATGGAAAAATATCAGTAGCGCTTCACACTGATAGACTGATAATCGCTGGTTCAAGTCTTGTGTCGGTCTTTTTTCTTTTTTTTTTGTTGTTTTTGCTTTTTTTTGTCAGTTCGAATACCTACGTCATTTAAACATAAAATTCTTCAAATATATGCCCATTAACAGATATATAATTGCTATTTCGAGGAAAAATGCAGGTCTTCGTATTTCTAATTACTTATTACACAACGAAATCAAGTTTTCAGTGTGGATGTAATTTCTTAATTACTGATACTTTATAACAAATTGTTAAAATAAAAAATGACAAATTAAATCCTTTTTCACCCTTACGCATTATACGCTTCATGGGAATGTTCATGGAACATATACCTTTTTTTTTTAAATTTTGGCAGGGCCAGGAATCGAAACAGTATCACGCACACTTGGCAGGTGAACATTGCACGGTACAGCCATACCATCTGTAGAAATGAATTGACCTTGCTTATTATATTAAGGGCAGGCGGAAAACTCTGAAGTCGATCTGCTCGAGAATTTTTAAGAGCTTCATCGAACTGCTATTGATGATTGATATCTGAGTTCTGAACTGTGCGTGCCATAAATATAAAAAATACATAAGTCCAATTGCTAAGTGGTCCCCCTGTTACTATGGAATACAGTTAATGAAATCGTTTCACGAAAAGCTTCTTTGTGTACTCGGATCCCTACAGGTGCCACTTCCTTTAGACATTGAAACGGTACTGGATGCCTTTAAAAACCTCTGCCACAGAGTTGGCGGCTATAGTTAGAGAGAGACTGGTCATTTTATACCCGAACATGTTGATTCTATTTGCGCCTTTTTGGAGAAGTAAGATAGTGAAAGATACATTAAATGAGGAACGTGTCATTTTAAATTACAGGTTTTAGTTTCATTTTTAGTTCACTTTCAATTTCCACCTCTGTTTATGCAAATAGAGCCAACAACTACTCAGGGAAGACACCTTACCGATACTATAGTACACCGACTGACATAGGACGTTCTAGGAAGTCCGACGGAGATTTGAACGCTAGAAAAATGAAAAATGAAGACGGTAACTTGACCCTCATTGTTGTATCTAAAGAATGCTTGATAGCAGTGCACATGGAAGGTTGCACTACTGGAATTAACTTCACTGCATGGATTAGCAGAGTAGCTAAAAAGGTTTCTAAGTCCACACCTCTTGCGGTAAGATTAAATCAGATGTGGTCGCTTATTACGTCACTGACCATTAAAGGTTCGACATAGCAAATAATGAAATTTCACTTATTGTGCTTACACGCTAGTATACAAAGAATGACCGAGCGAGGTGGCTCAGTGGTTAGTACAGCGGACTCGCATTCGGGAGGACGACGGTTCAAACTAGCGTCTGCCAATCCTGATTTACATTTTCCGTGATTACCCTAAATCGCTTCAGGCAAATATCGGGACGGTTCCTTTGAAAGGGCGCGGCCGACTTCCTTCCCCAATCCGATGGAACCGCTGACTTCTCTGTTTGGACGACTCCCCCCAAATCGACCAACCAACCAATACAAAAAATGGATGATTGAGTTTGTGGGTGATTTGGAGGTCGACATGGTGCAAAATGTAGCACACATAGCTGCTATCTCTGGCAACACCAATAGCTCTAACGTGGCTGGGCATACAGTCAAACTCAGCTTAAATACTGATACGTCATTCCATGTTGCTGCAACTATACGCCGCAATTCATCAACCGTAGTGGTTGCCGAGTAGTGACACCACAGCAACCCGTGAGCAGCTGTTTTCTCAGGCATGGAGGTAGGTCAGGATAATAAGGCCAAACTACGAACTTAATTTATCCTGTTGAAAGGTAACATCACAGAGATCTCGAAGACACTGCACAACCAACGACCTTAACACTTCAGAAAGGTAAAGTATGCTATCTAACGTACGAGCTATGCTAGCCAGATGTAATCATTTTGTGTACCCAATACTAGGAGATAGAATGACGCAAGGTGTTGGACTGATATGACGATGACGAATCCAGTCTTTCAACACTCGTTCTCGTCGGAGCCTCCCCACATGGATACGTCAATCGTGCTGTTATACGTAGAACCGGCACTCGTCTGCGATGACGACATGGTGCCACTCTTCCAGCGTCGTCGACGGACGCACTACTGTGGGCGGACCTCTCTCAACGGATGTAACAATGGTCGCCGTGCCTATAGACCACGGTGATGCGAATTTCTCGCACAGTACGTACGGATATTTCTCTTATTGCGGACAAGCCCATTTCCTGACTAAAGCTACGTAACGCGACTTTACGGTCACACAAGGTCGAGCGAACAATATGCCTCTTTTCTCGCGCGGAAGTCGTTTGGGGGCGTTACAATACTACGTGGCGTTGAGATGGACCTCCTCAACGCACCAATTTTATATCTGCATGACAGTCGTGGGGTCCCGAACAACGCGAGTAGCAATATCACTGAAAGATAAACCGTCAATGTTCTAGGCCACGGTCTTGACGTTGAATTTCTGCATGTGCTAATAGGTAGTTAGCTAGTTAGCTAAGTTTTCCACAATAATATTCATTGTAAACGCTATGAAATGGAACACGTCAACTAAAAAAAATCTAGAACAAATACTTAAAATTAAAATTAAAATTAAAAACATATTTATACACTGAAGCGCCAAAGGAATTTGTGTAGCCATGCGTATTCAAATACACATATACGTAAACACACATGTTACAGCGCTGTGGTCCGCAACACCTATATAAGACAACAAGCGTCTGGCGCAGTTGTTATGTCGGTTACTGCTGCTAAAATCTCAAGTTCTCAAGATTTAAGTGAGTGTGAACGTGGTGTTATAGTCGGCGCACGAGTGATGGGACTCACCCGTTCCGAGATAACCATGAAGTGGGTTTTTTCCCATACGACCATTTCACGAGTGTACCGTGAATATCAGGAAGCCGGTAAAACATCAAATCTCCGACATCGCTGCGGCCGGAAAAAGATCCTGCAAGAACGGACCAATGACGACTGAAGAGAATCGTTCAACGTGACAGAAGTGCAATCCTTCTGCAAATTGCTGCATGTTTCAATGCTGGACCATCGTCAAGTGTCAGTGTGCGAACCATTCAACGAAACATCATCGATATGGGCATTCAGAGCCGAAGGACCACTCGTGTACCGTTGATGACTGCACGACACAAAGCTTTACGTCTCGCCTGGGCCCGTCAACACCGACATTGAACTGTTGATCACTGGAAACATGTTTCCTGGTCGGACGAGCCTCGTTTCAGATTGTATCGAGCCGATGGACATATGCGGTATGGAGACAACCTAATGAATCCATGGAACCTGCACGTCTGCAGGGGACTGTTCAGGCTGGTAGAAGCTCTGTAATGGTGTGGGAGATGTGCACTTGGAGTCATATGGGACTCCTGATACGTTTACATACGACTGTGACAGGTGACACGTACGTAAGCAACCTGTCTGATCACCTGCATCCATTCATGTCCAGTTGGCATTCCGAAGGACTTGGACAATTACAGCAGGACAGTGCGATACCCCGTCCAGTATTGCTCCAGGAAGACTCTTCTGAGTTTAAACACTTCCACTGGCCACCAAACTCCCCAGACATGAACATTATTGAGCATATCTAGGATATCTTGCAACGTGCTGTTCAGAAGAGATCTCCATCCCCTCGTACTCCTACGGATTTATGGACAGCCCTGCTGGATTCATAGTGTCAGTTCCATCCAGCATTACTTCAGACATTAGTCACGTCCATGTCACGCCGTGTTGCGGCACTTCTGCGTGCTCGGTGTAGGGGAAGGGGCGGGGGGGGGGGGGGGCGGGGGGGGGGGGGGGGGGCGCCGCACGATATTAGCCAGGTGCACCAGTTTATTTGGCTCTACAGTGTATTTTTCCATGACGACCATTAAAAAGTTTTTCTGTGTAAATTACGAACTATTTATAATCAACAATCACTCTGTGGTACAAAAGTGTTGTAGTTCTCCTTCCTGCATGAGGCATAATACGATTCTCTCGAAAACAACGTGCAAATGCTCCATGTGTTTTTTCCTTACACAGAATGTAGGTTACGTTAACACTGACTACCTTGCGCTGAAACACTCATCATCTGCGTTTCCAAACATGTAGTGCACTCCGCGCAAATTTCACGCTTGCCGTATCTCGACCTAGTGTTGTTAGAATTGTTATAGTCAACACTGTAGATGTCGAATGTCGTTTTGAAACATGTTTAAAGTATTTCATAACTTTATTTCTTCTTGTACGTCGCTAGAAGTACTTCTTAAAATCTTTCAACTCAAACGTGAAACAGAAGTTACATTACAATGAATAATACGTTGTCTAGCAATTCAAAAACATTGCATACCAGTCTAGTCTTACATCTATAACTAGCGGTACTTTTACAACTACAGTAGCCTCCATGCTTATGGCAATTTTACATTCTCGTTCAAAAATTTAGAGAAGGAAAGGAATATTTGGTTTCAACAAGACAATGCTCACCACTCATCGAGTACTGTCCATTGTAGGTATTAATCTGAGCTAATAGCTGCTGTATTTCTGTATTGTGAGAATATACTACTCCCGTTTACAGATCTGTAGTCAAATATAAATCAAATATATCGAAGAAGGAAGACTAGGGTTTAAGGTCATTAAAGACACAGTACAAGGTCGAATTGAGTGATCACGTAAAATGAAATCAGTATGCTCTTTCAAGAGAACCCTCATGGCATTCGACTTCAGCGATTTAGGAAATTCGGAAAACTCGAGTCCGGATGGTCAGACGGGGATTTTAACCACGAGTCTAATGTCTTAACCATTGTGGCATCTCGCTCGATCAAATGTGTAGAGTCGACACTTTGAATGATACCTACTCGTACTACAACTACACATCCCTTTTGAATGGTCACACTGAAATCTAGCCTAATGTTCGTTTGCTCGGAGTAAGTCTCAATCAATTAATTTATAAACTGATTAGTAGGTAAATCAACTATGTTTGCACTGAGTCAAAGTGGTGTTATCTCCCTGACTAGTATTAGATTAGATTGAAGGTAAAACTTTGGTATGAATGTCAAAAGAAATGTAGAAAAGAACCAGTTAATTAAATCAGATGACTGCGGGAACCAGACTAAATGTTGGACGGGTTGCGCGAGTAACGTTGCGAACCCAATTTAACAGACAGTTAAGATTTGTATCACGAATCAGTTCATATGAGAACGTCAGTTATGCCCAATAAAGATAGGTCTATGAATGCTTTATTGTGTATGTATAGCACAGGAAGTACTTCAGCAAAAAATTTTTAACACCTGGGAAAACTCTCGGTTTGGTATAAGGATGGATTCGTCTCATCTAGACGCATACACACATTTATGCTACAATAGCCACACAGAAGGAAAAGAATGTATAGACAAATATGTAGACCAGATAGAAACACGATGGACCAGAGAAACGTTAACTTCACTAATCAGCCAAGTGATCGGTAGCTTGCGTAGAAATTCTCCATCTCTGAGGTACAAAAAATACAGAAATATACAGGATGAAAGCAAATCCTCATTCGCATCGAAATTCAATTTAAATAGCACGCTTGAATGAATAGAAACGAAGAGCTGAAGGCTCTCTACGTGGCGGAAAGGCACGTCGTCTAGTTTAGCTAGTCGACGCAAAGAAATACCGATCTCTATAATTGAATTTAAAACTGAAACACGGCAAAGGAGTCTAACATGAAAAACGGATAACACATACGCAACGCATTCACACATTGAGATTCACAGCAACTGAAAAAAAGACATGGGTTGAACAAAGCGATGTACCATCACTAAGCAGTAGTAGGTCAAAGAATCGCGTTAAATTACTGGAACATTAATAACCACGGTCTCACGTCCTAACTGAAACAGCTGCTCCAGGTTCAAAAATGGTTCAAATGGCTCTGAGCACTATGCGACTCAACTGCTGAGGTCATTAGTCCCCTAGAACTTAGAACTAGTTAAACCTAACTAACCTAAGGACATCACAAACATCCATGCCCGAGGCAGGATTCGAACCTGCGACCGTAGCGGTCTTGCGGTTCCAGACTGCAGCGCCTTTAACCGCACGGCCACTTCGGCCGGCTAGCTGCTCCAGCATGATTTACTATGGCTATGCTTATAAGAAACGCTTTTCTACCTTTACCTAAACAGAAGTCTTACAGATTCTAACTACCTAACTTACATTGTGAGATATGACCAGAGCAGTTAATCTCACTTTCCTACGATCCAGCGAACAGTGTTGTTCCACGTTACAGGACTGAGGTTAGCAGGTAGTAGAGGAAATTGGTAGAGAAAATGCCTTCCGTTTACCTATACCATCTTCTACAATAGCTGCTGACCAGTCTCCCCAATGCCTCTTTGGACCAATAGAAGCTACTTAGTCTCCACACAAAAACTGGTTGAATTGCCACTACCGCTCAAAAAATCCCTGCCCAAGAATCAAAGTACATGGAAGCTCTACACACACACACACACACACACACACACACACACACACACACACACACAAACACTAGCAGACGAGACAAGGAATAGAAATTGAAACTAAGAAAAATGGGAAAACGAAACTCAGGACTACACATACACTTAGTATGAAATGTAAAGAGTTAATTGAGGAATGACGATATTTGTCCATAAAGTTTCACTATGGCTGCCAAGAAAGCACTCTGTTGCTCATCCTTTTCACCAGAATGGAAAGCACACATTCAATGATGAACCAAAACATTATGACCATTTGCTTAATAGCTTGTTTGTCCATCTTTGGAACGAAATACATAACTAATGCTGCATATCAGGCACCCGACAGGTTTTTGTTGGTTTGTGGAGGTCTGTTCAAAAAATGGTTCGAATGGCTCTGAGCACTATGGGACTTAACTGCTGTGGTCATCAGTCCCCTAGAACTTAGAACTACTTAAACCTAACTAACCTAAGGACATCACACACATCCATGCCCGAGGCAGGATTCGAACCTGCGACCGTAACTGTCGCGCGGTTCCAGACTGTAGCGCCTAGAACCGCTCGGCTACTCCGGCCGGCGTGGAGCTCTGTGGCATTAGATGTCTACGCATAGGCATTTAATTCGCGTAAACAACGGGCCGCTGATTTGCATACGCGGTGATGGCACCCGATAGCGACCCAGATGTGTTCCGTAAGATTTACAGCAGGCGAATTTTGTGGCCGAGACATCAACGTGAGCTGACTATAATGCTCCTCAAACCACTCTAGCAAGGTTCTGGCTCCGTGACATGCAAAGTTATACAGCTGAAAGCTGATATCGCCGTCGGGGAAGACATGAAGCATGAAGGGATGCAGGTGGTTCGCAGCTGTCAGCGTGTCTTCGAATACTATCACAGGTCACATGCAAGCACAGGAGATTGTCTCCCACAGCATAATACCGCTCCCACCAACATGTGTCCGTTGTGCGCCGCACGATTCGAGCCGCCGTTCACCTCGATGACGGCGTTTGTGGAGACGACCATCGACACAGTGCAACAGAAATGTGACTCACCCGAAGAGCAGACATGTTTCCATTCATCCACGGTCCAATTCCGATGGTCTTGTACCCTATGCAGTGGTAACTGACGATATCGTTGGGACAATATATGAATATGGAGGTGCAGTCTCCTGCGGAGCTCCATGGTTAACGATGTACAATGAAGGGTGTGCGCCGAAACACTTGTGCGTACACCAGTGTTGCGCTCTTTCGGGAGAGATGCCGTAGATCACTATCTATCTCACTATACAAAGTAGACGAGCCTCCGAACCCTACTTTCTGTGAAGAGCCGTGGACGTCCAACCATTTAGCTGCTAGTGATAGTTTCATCGTCCTTCTATCTCTAACCGTAGATGCTCACGACAGTAGCACGTGAACATTCGACCAGTTTCACCACCTTTCGAGACACTCGTTCACAGGCTCTGCCTAATAATAATCTACCCTTTGTCAAAGTCGCTTATACCAAAGGGTTTCCCATTTGCAGTCCATATCTTCGTTTTGCTCAGCTTACATACTTTTCTTACCGCGTTTCTTGCTAGCAACGTCACCAGGCGGCATTCAACGTCGCGGTGTACAATGGTCATAATGATTGGCTTATCAGTGTATATCGACCAGAGAAGGTGAAAATAAGTATAGAAATGCTGAAGGGGGTGCAATAGAACCAATCGGACGACCCACACTGAGACGTTAAAGTGAAATATTTAATTGAGAAAACGGTTTTTAAGAGCAAAAGAATAAACATTTCCACGCATAGCTCACAATTTCAGGCAACAGTGACCATGTATCCACGGTCTTTCACAGTAATATCTGTGTCAATGTGTAGCTACACTAATCTGGTTTTCGTTGTCTCTTCTCGGTAGTACGACACTTTATCACCGCAAAGCTGCAAGTGTAAATGAGTATGGGACGGTGTTTGCTCATAGACATACACGACAACTCAGTTTAGTTTGTACTAAGAGACTCATTTCTTTTTCACTAAGACTGATTATTAGCAACGGGGGACAGTTAGTTGACTACGAAAACCTTTTAGGGTATTGAAACAGATCAGTACCCACAATTACGGAGGAGAAGTAATTTGTTCTGTTGTGGCTCAAAGACAAAGTTCATAGTTACACCGAAATGTCACAGTTCACACTTAGCACTGCCTGTAGTAATTTATTAGCGAGGTTTACATTTCGGTAGTTCATCTAATCCAGACCATAATGGTAGTCACAGTTTCAGTCGTTTCGCTGACAATGACATTCCACACTGTCGCTAATCGCAACAGAGTTCAGTTAAAATGTTCCTTAATGTTCAGTACTGTAATCACTCGAAAGTCTTTAGACTTTAAGATTAATGAGTTTCGTGGTTGTCAGTGCGTACAAAACGTGCATACCTGTGTTGTGAGCTAACATCAAAAGTACACCCATTACTGATCTTACTTGTGAGCTGTCTAACGTACAACTGCCAATTTTGAGCGACGTCTAATAACTTACAAAAGGGTGCATTAATAAACTGTTTTTATGAAAACTAAATAATGCTGAAAACAGTGGCCAGGTTGGATTTTAGTTGCTTCGATGAAATTAAAAAACTAGATTTGGCTTATAGAAAATGTTGTTGGTCAGAAATTTAGAAAAATACATCGTTAATATTACTATTACGTGGTGTGGATCCCCTTGTATAGATGTAGGAGCACAATATTGCACAGTGTAGTAAAGTAATATAAACGAAATTATTAATTGGCAAGTCAATTAATTAGCAGTGTATGTCATTTTGCACAGAAAAATTAAGGTAAAAAAAGTAAGTAGACAGAAGTCAGAATCTAACGGCAGTTGTGACGAAATCTAAGATTGATAATAGGGCTCCTTATGAAATAGAATGCTCATTGTCTCTTCAGTGAATTAGTTCCTGATAAATTAAAGTACTTTATAGCGCTAAACTTAATCAACTGCAACTTTTAATTAAGGTGCCCTATAACTAAACTAATCGTATCAGTGGAATCAGTGCAGTGGGAAGAACAAATTGAACAATAAATTCAAATTTGAGGGGAGCGGGAGCTTAAATATATTTTTGGAATATCAGAATATAGGCCGCGTATTACTTTCTCCTACTTTCCAAACTGTATGGATCGTACAGTTTGGAAAGCAGAAAGGTACTGCTATAAGTGAAGCTGTGACTCGTACCTGTATATTTCAGTCAGAAAGTGCATTCCTGGCGAAAAGCTAGAGGGTGGGTTCGATTCTCAGTCCGGCATACAGTTGTAATCTGTCAGGATGTATCGCACAAATGTGATATTTATTATTAAAAACAGTCTTGATCACGATTTATTTATTAAGGTGACCGGTTTCGACCACTGCTGTGGTCACATTCAGACCATTGAGTAGGAACCTCTTTCTGCGGGAGAATCACTAGAGTAGTGATTCTCCATCAGAATGAGGTTCCTACTCAATGGCCTGAAAACATTCATATTTCTTTACGTACTACACGAATATGTAATAAGAATGGGGGTTCCTATTTTTAAAAAACGCAGTTGATATCCGTTTCACCTATGGCAGCGCCATCTAGCGGGCCAACCATAGCGCCATCTGGTTTCCCCCTTCAAGCTAGACAAGTTTCGTTCTTTGTAGTTTTTTCTTTTGATGCTTATTTCGTGAGATATTTGGCCCGGTCACTATCAATGGACCACCCTGTATACTTAAAGTAATACATCTGTCCCTACCTATGGGTTTTCTGCAACCATCGACTCCTTCGAAAACCACACGTGAGGTTTTCATATTCTCTCAACCACCAAGTGCAAATTATTAGTCCTACAGAAAAAATAAACATGAGCTTTTTGTAGGAAATTTAATGTAGTTAAATTGTGTGCTGGGAAACTGTCTCGTGGGGGCCACGGTTTTTTCAGTTATTCAAGAGAAACGCATTAGGTTACTTTTATATGTTTTTCTTGAATAATTCGAAAACTGCGGCCTCTAGTGGAAAATTATCCCAGCACACAGTTTAACTACATTAAAATTTCCTACAAAAAGCTCCTCTTCGGTTTCTCTGTATGGCTAATAGTTTGCACGTAGTGAGTGGGAGAATACGAAAATTTTTTGCTTGGCTATTGAAGGCATTATGGGTTGCAGAAAACGCATAGGTAGGGACAGTTAAGTCACCCTGCAAACAGGATGTCTCTCCTAAGACTCGTTAGGCGCATTTTCACTGGGGTTTCAGCAGATATTTGCAATTTAGTTTTTGCATTGCGTAGCTGGAATCAGTACAGATAAATAGTGCGTCTTCCAGACGATGCGCAATGTCGACGGAAACATCAGTTTGTTTCGTATTAACATACAAATAATTTTTAAACAGGAGATTTACAGTCTATGGAGCAGTCTAGTGTGATATTAGTTTTATCGATATGCATTAACAAGGACAGTAAAACTGGAAAACTAATCTGTAGAGGAGCAGTAAAAGCGCTGCCCTGGCCCACGCTGACTGCTACCGCCAAGCATGCAGCGCTACCAAATAGCTGCTGGATTGTCGTTTATTCTTTGTGGTTTACCGTTCTTTTTAATATGTAACGTTAAAACGAATTTTGGACTAGACTAATTTCGGAGTTTCCGTCGAATGGGTACATAAAACTGTTTTTTTTTTTTTTTTATGGGAAACAAACCGACGTTTTCTGTTGGCAGAAAAAACAAACGAAATTGCAAATATTTGACGAAACACCGGAGGTAAACGTCTGACGACCCCTAGGAGAGGCACCCAGTATACAGTATGTAGCGGGTGTCTCTCCCAAGACCCGTAAAGCGTTCTTTCTCTGGTCTTGGGGGAAGGGGGGGGGGGGTAACTGCAATTTCACTGTTTCACTGTGTAGCTGCAGTCAGGCCAAACAGATATTGCTTCATCACGTCTTTCATGCGACGCCCAATGTCGACGGAAAGTGTCGGTTTGTCTCCCCTTACAGACAAAATGATTTTTAAAGTGGAATGTTACTTGCCTAGTCTCCAGGGCGGTCCTATATTAGTCTAGTGCGATATATTTTTTGTTGATATGTGTTGACAGGGACAGCAAAACACAAAAAATAGCCAGTACTCTACTAGCGACAGCACGCGTCTGGCGGGAACTGATTGCCACCGCCTCGCAGCAGTGCTGCTCCGTCGCTGCTGGAGTACTAATTATTCATCGTGTTTTACTGTCCATGTCAATACATGACGATCAAACAAATATCGCGCTGGACAAATCTGGGACTGGTCTATCGATCAGACACGTAAAATAAAATTCTTCTTTAAAAATAATTTTCCTTTTTCACGAGAGAAGAGCAAAGCATTGCGTCGACACTGGGGGTCGCTTGAAAGACGCGATGAGTGATGTTTGTTTGGATTGACACCAGTTACAGATTTCAAACGTGGAAGTACAGGTAAGTGCTGAAACAGCAGAGAAAAGGCACCTGACGCCTCCTAGGGAAACACTCTGTATATACTGAAACGTCACAGCTTTACGCTTCATTTAACTAACTGATAAATTTCTACATGTTTAATAATGCATTTTACGCCGAGAGCGTCCTTTCAATGTTTCGCCTAATTAATTAACCTCTGGATTCAAGAATGCTTCCGTGTATATTTTTTCTTCTGTTGGTATCACACCTCCTCTCTCATCCTTTGATCCCGTGATGTATGTGGATGGATAAACGTAATTATGCATGGAATATATAATAATCTGGGTTAGTCAATGATGGTAGCAGTAGGGTAGATTAGTACCAACATAACAACGTGAGCAGATTCGGCAGAGAGTTCATGATTCCAAAGATAGTGGGGATGAGGAGGGCAGAGTTTGTGAGGTTGGTTCTCACTGAGGTCCTACCCCACCACCAGTTTTTTTGAATAATTGGCGGTTGGTCCTGGAACGCGCCATGTTAGGACACTCTGGGGCCGCCGATTGAACGAGACGGACGCAGGGGTGCGGCGCTCGTCATGGATGGTGAGAAAAGTTATTCATAATGTAGGTCTTTTAGGGTAACATTGATTATGAAACATGTTCATGTGTGAATTAATACCGGAAAACGTTCAGCTATATTGTATTTGTAGACATTTTTCAGATTAATGTGTTTCAACTAGCGGATTGAGCGCGAGGTGATTGAGGGCATGAACCAACGGTTCTTGTTCTTAGGTCAATAGCAGATAGGTTCATTAATGTTTCATTTGTTGCATGGTTTAGTTCCAGATACAAGCAATATAAATTTTCCATGATTCAACGATTTATTTTACTCGTTCCTTTGTTGTCGAACTTGGCCACGTGTTGGCGGCATTCATAACGGTAGTCGCTAGATCTGCCTTTCGTTAATCATAGCATGAATAATGTGGAGTCATGAAGCCTGGGCTGGTTTGCTCACGTTGCACTGCGGTTGCATAAAACGCAGTTTCAACATGAACTTATCCGCATGGTACTGCATGTGAAGTAACACAAGTGGGGATGAGCAGTTTGAGAGAGTGAAAGGTGGTATCCTTTCCTTCTCCGCGCGTTAAATAGGTGTGACAATAACTAAATGGTGTTAAGAGGCCACCATTCAGTAACATTCATTTTTACCCATTTTAATCATTAGTGGATGTAATTGACAACGAAGTGTTGTCTATGTTTCCGGTATGACGAGATGCAAGAGATAGTGAGTGCTTCATGAAGGTTTTGTCACTGAGAGTGGTAGTTTCCTTAAATATAATAGACTTCATGTATGTTTTGTCACAGAGAGTAATAGTTTTATTAAATATTATCGAAATAAATCAGAATGATAATTGAAATTCTCTCTTAGCGTTATTTAGTATCCTTCATCCATACCACTGAGATAATGACTATATTCTATGAATTTTCAATCCAGGCATATCCATTGTATGCATTATGCACTTCATGCGACTAACTGAATTCATAGTATCAAAAAAAAGAAAGTCTTACAGTCTGTAATGTGCACGTATTGTTCCATGGCAATTCACCGATGTTGCTTTATCCGTTGCTTCTTTTTTAAATTAGAATACTATCTTTTCTAGCGGGTTTGATTACCCACATCTCAATTTATCGGGCCTAATTGAAAGAAGTAGACACACAGCGGTAGAAATGGGAACCATGGAGCACTGCGTCCGCTTGTATTAAAGGGAGATACTTCTCACATGAAAATTAATCAGCTTAACAAACGAGGGGTAAACTTCCAATACATGTTCGTTAGATGCAATCTCCTTCTAATCTAATTTTTTTTATTAATGAAAATAATCCTACATTGCATTCCACACTGTTATACGCAAAGGACTTAACAATTCCACAACTGTAAGACCAAAATCTTTCTTTATCTCTTCAACCTCATGGTCTACCTACTTACGTTGTGTCATTGTTTCTTCAATTCCAAAATTTCCTTGCTACCATCAACTGTTTCCACTCAATGAAATTCATTCACTTCATTTTCAACGTAACAATTACATTCCAAACGCTTTTAAGATTTTTTTAATATTAATTCTCTTTTAGCTCTCTAATTGCTTCCCATTTCGTTATATTGCTATGTAATTTCCTTATGCACTTACACATCACCGTATTTTGCTTTATTTTATGTTGATTATCTCATAAGCGTGATTACAGAATAAAATCCCCTAACTTTTTTCTGCCCTTTAATACACAGTTCCTTCCCTAAATTCCCAGTGCATGTATTCCAGTATTCCTTCTGTACCCTGCCCAGAGACTTAATTCCAACCTGCTGGAATTACTTAAATTCTCTTTCACTCTCCTCCTCTCCCAGCGAGTTTTGCTGTGTCACTAACACAAATCCGGCTAACATACTCACTGACGTAAATGAGTCCCCTATTCACCACTTTGACTCCGTGGTTACTTCTTCATAGTCTATCCATTATTTGCTTTATCTTACTTTATCTCTTCCTCGAAAATTCCCCTTCATTCTTCCGATTCATATTTCCTTATATAACGCCATACATATTACTGTGTTCGTACATATGCAGACTGACAGTATTTAGTATCTGTTCAGAGTGCCTTTCTCTACGACTTTTCTGTTATCCACAATCTTCTTTTCCTCTTCTTATCTAAGTACTGTTAACACTGCATTAACCTCCCCTTTAAAATTTATCGTGTCCTTTGTTTGATTTCAAAAAATTGATGCAATATGAGGCTCGGGTGTACGTCATATGTCGTATGTGGTGTTTTTGTTTCCTTCCTTGGGTAGTGATATTTAAATTAAAACCAATGTACCAAGATGTATTAACGTTATGGTGTAGTTGTCCGCTGCAGTGAACAGCTGCTAATGTTGCTTCTTTGGCGTTTATAATCAGCCCTGAGGGTGCAAATGCACGCAGGACACAGCTCCCGTAGGGAGCATCTACTGGAGTGGACTGCGTGCATTTGCAGCCTCAGGACTGATTAAAAACGCCAAAGAAGCGATATTAACAGCTGTCCACTTCAAAGGACAACTGCACCACAGGGTTAACATTTATCACTAGAAATGGATATTTAAAATCCATACATATAACACAGAAAAGCATTAAATAGCAATCACGATGTCAGGTCAGTCGAAAACACGTGTAGCTGTTAACAGACGCTCATTTTGCACTTTGCAGATAATTAGAAAGACGAATTTTCGTTAAACAAGTGTATGTGTAAATTTTATTAACACCTATTTTACGCTATGACATGAAAACAAATTCAGATAAACGCATTTATATAAAGCCAATTACAGTTTGGAAAATGAGTTTAATACAGCACTGATTACCATCTCAGATCATGGTTTAATACCTTAGCAAAATAAGTTGATTTTTATAAAATACAGTATGGGAATCAAAGGCGAAATTATCATTGTTACCATTTTGAGTGCGATTTCTGCAGGCAACGAAAGTTTAATACTGCTGTGTTTATGTTGGTGTTCAGGGAAAAATCAAACGCTTATCACTGCACTAGGGTTCTCATTACATTAATGACATCATTTGATCTGAATTCGAATCATCCTGCCAGCTAAAACAATACCAAAAGCATTAGTCTTTTCGTCAAATGAATACGTAGAAGTCTACTTTGTTGTTATAAACATGGAATAAGACACGAAATTATAAAGACTTACACACACCCTTAAGAAATTCGAAAGTACCTTTTAAATGAGGTCGTTTCCTGTCTCATGTGTTCTCATACGGGTGGGCTAACATCACATAACTTTCATTCATCTGCACATTCAGATTATCCAGAAAATTCTGATGATGTATAGTACGTCATTCTCTCATACAGTCAGTTGAGAAATATTCATGAGTTTGAGATACTATTCAGACCGACAAGAAACAAATTCAGATACTTGAAGCGAGCAGAATTAAGTCCATGCGGAATTATTACTCGATTATTAGCAAATTGAAACTGAAACGTGCGTAAGTGCAACATATTTTAAGCAAAAATTACAGAATGATTTTAGGGCGTTATTAATTGAGATCAACTATGAAACAATCTCAACGTGTGTGTCTTCTGTGCATCACAATGGCAAGGAAAGAGGTATCGTCGCGTAGAGAAATCTTTTCTATCCACTTATAAGATTTATTGCAAACGACTGGTTAAAAAATGCAATTCTGAGATTAAATTAATTTCAGTCTCGAATGCAGCTCGTCTCTAAATCTAGGTTGCAAGTCCGGAGATTTCTCCGTTCCACATACTGCGGAATAAGCGTCATCGACTTCAATTATATACTTGTTCGATGAATTTTCCCTTACATCATTTCACATTTTTATATTTGGAATCAAAACAATATGGCTTTGGGCGAAGCCTGCGGTAAATGGTAAATGATGAAGGGACCCAACACGCAGAGCATGTTTTTCGCTAGTGTTACGATCCACTAGCTCAAAGGACAACTTGCTATAAGCGTACTTTAGCCGTTTATAAGCAGTTTCATTTTTCAACGGCCCAATAAAGCGATATAACATCCTTCCGATATTGCTTTCAGAGAGCCATTTATGGCTCTCCGTTGGCAATAACAGAAACTGGTCGTGATTTTTCTCGAGCTACAGAACAGAACCGCTCAATTCATGCACTTTCACCAGTCGTTCTTTGCCGCCTACAGTGGTGAATCAACTCACGTGTCTATCAGTGTTTCTACCTTTATTTCACCATCGTATATTTAATATGATGTCTAGCATATTTAACTTTAAAAACATGTGGAAAATTTTCTTCCACGTACGCTCCTGATCAATGTTGGATATAGCTTACCTCGTCCTTCAGAAGTTCTGCGGTTTTTCTGCAGGTTGGTATAAATTCTCTCCATTGAATTGGTTAATGTGATTGCGATCTACAGATGAGGCTAAAAACGCTAATGATAAATATTTAAGTATACTAGTGACCAGCTTTAAAGTAATCTATTCTGAAGCACGCAGTCCTAAATAACTGGCACATACCCTGCACAAACTTATCTGCGGATGGTTCTCTTTTTCGCCTTCCTTTACTGTATCAAATAAAACCTTTTTCAAACGTCGTGACTACTTACCACCTTTTCAACAAAGATGTAAACGTAGTCAACTAATAAAACCCAGAATTTTACGGACATGTCAAATGTCCTTTATATTTTAACAGAAATCTATAAAAGATACGCATGGTAGGAAATCATAACATTTGGTAGAATGCACTAGCAACGGATTATTAACAAAATCTTCGAAATATACTTCACAGTGGTAGGCGATACTAACATTGCAGACGTTGCGCTATACGAAGACGTGAATTTAGCTTTGGGCTTTTTTCCTACTCCATGAGGAGTCCCATGAGAGAACCCACTGCAGTAAATTAACGCCGTCGGTTGTAATTACTAGTAAATTAAGTTCGGATACGGCTATTGTACGCCACAAAGTAATTTCTATTGATATTACGACCCTACATAAAAGATATAAGGAATGGAAATCAAATTGACCATTTTTTCTTTATCTCTCTCGCATTTCAATTTCCGTTATTCCTTTTCATGGCTTATAGCATTCCGATAACAATGGAAATAATTATTTTTCAATTACTGTTTGATACACTGATTGCAATCATAGCGGTAATCAAATTTTTATTACATCAAATCCCCTTGGGTGGCGCAACCCAAAGCAAAGAACCACTATAGAAAATCTTTCTAAATACTACGTAGCAATAAAATTGCTTATCCATGCCCCTAAATCTAATATTAAGCATGGGATATGTAATTTATCACTCTCCTAAAGTGGCCCAGTTATCAAGCAAAACGTAAAGCAAGTAGGTAGCGCAGTTTTATTAGAAAAAATAGCTTATCGTACGGTAAATTATATCTTGAAACATCATAGAATGTCACACATTTCTGCGTAGTTTCGAATACGTTGCAGCAAACTTTCGTGCCGCATCTCTTACAGGTCATATCTAAGAGCTTATATTGTTACCGTCCACATGCAGAAGAGGGGATAAACGAGCTCACGAAGTATAAATTCTCCAATACGCAGGCACTCACAGTTCATTCGAGGATTCATTGGGCTCTTAAACGTTACCAAAACGAACAGCTCCACTCCACTGCATCAGTTGACGAAGTCACACTATTATTTCAATGGAGCTTACCAATGGACAGACGAAACATTCTTCATTTTACCATATTCTTGTCTTTCTCTATGGGGGCTCTAAGGTTCTCTGACGTTTAACAAACAATTCAAAAAGTTTATATTTTCTTCTGTCATACATATATATCAGTTCTTTCACAGTTACGCAACACTTCAGTTTCTGGAATTTCGAGTGTTACGACGGTCAGTCAAAGGTCCAAGAACAATTGCTTATAAGTCTCAAGTTGGTAGCATATAAATGTAGTTCCATCGTTTCACCTCAGTATATTGTAAGGAAGTCCGGCGGCGACACCTCTATTTTGTCAGGATTGTGTGCTGGAACCTGTAGAGGCCGCTACACCAACAGTTCGGCCGAAGTCTTGCGGGTTGCCATCTGGTAGGTAAAGCAGTAGCGTGATATTATGCCTCCATACTGCATTAGAGCGCCATCGATCCTGCCCCGGAAGATGACGATACCTGCGGTGACCCATAGGGATGTATTGCACCGTAGCAAGTCATGTAGTCAGTGACCCTGGCCCCATAGGGTATGTCACCCTGAAGTTCTTGTGGCAGTGATCATGGACATAAGTAATGGTTGTCTCTCTAACCCAGCAGTAACGATGATGTTTGTGCAACAAGCACCACGATATACAAACATAAAAAAAAAAAATGTTTTACATCACCCCGGTTGACTATGGAAATTGTATCACAGACACCGTCCCTTTGGCCGGCCGAAGTGGCCGTGCGGTTAAAGGCGCTGCAGTCTGGAACCGCAAGACCGCTACGGTCGCAGGTTCGAATCCTGCCTCGGGCATGGATGTTTGTGATGTCCTTAGGTTAGTTAGGTTTATGTAGTTCTAAGTTCTAGGGGACTAATGACCTCAGCAGTTGAGTCCCATAGTGCTCAGAGCCATTTGAACCATTTTGAACCGTCCCTTTGACTTTTCAGAGATGTCACTAAACTCGCCCAAAGAAGTAAACAATCATGCATGAGCAGCGCCTATTAGAAGGAGGGTGTCCGACAGCCGATCAGTTCCAGTCATTCCACCAGGAAGGAGCTACACGGCTCGTGTTGTCTGTAGTTCAACCACGCCTAGACGGTCAATACCGCGGTTCGATCACGTCCGCATTGTTACTTTGTGCCAGGAAGGGCTCTCAACAAGGGATGTGTCCAGGCGTCTCGGAGTGAACCAAAGCGATGTTGTCCGGACATGGAGGAGGTACTGAGAGACAGCAAATGTCGATGATATGCCTCGCTCAGGCCGCCGAAGGGCTACTACTCTAGTGGATGACCGATACCTACGGATTTTGGCACGGAGGAACCCTGACAGCAACGCCACCATGTTGAATAATGCTTTTAGTGCAGCCACAAGATGTCGTGTTACGACTCAAATTGTGCGCAATAGGCTGCATGATGCGCAACTTCACTCCCGACGTGCATGGCGAGGTCCATATTTGCAACCACGACACCGTGCAGGACGGTACAGATGGGCCCAACAACAACGCCGAATGGACCGCTCAGGATTGACATCACGTTCTCTTCACCAATCAGTGTCGTATATGACTTCAACCAGACAATCGTCGAAGACGTGTTTGGAAGCAATGCGGTCAGGCTTAACACCTTAGACACACTGTCCAGCGAGTGCAGCAAGGTGGAGGTTCCCTGCTGTTTTGGGGTGGCATTATGTGGGGCCGACGTACGCCGCTGGTCGTCATGGAAGGCGCCGTAACGGCTGTGAGGTGCGTGAATGCCATCCTCCGACCGACAGTGCAACCATATCGGCAGCATATTGGCGAGGCACTCGTCTTCATGGACGACAATTCGCGCCCCCATCGTGCACATCTTGTGAATGACTTCCTTCAGGATAACGACATCGCTCGACTAGAGTGGCCAAAATGTTCTCCAGGCATGAACCCTATCTAACACGCCTGGGATAGATTGAAAAGGCTATTTATCGACGACGTAACCACCAACCACTCTGATGGATCTACGTCGAATCGCCGTTGAGGAGTGGGACAATCTGGACCAACAGTGCCATGTTGAACTTGTGGATAGTATGCCACGACGAATACAGACATGCATCAGTCCAAGAGGACGTGCTACTGGGTATTAGATGTACCGGTGTGTACAGAAATCTGGACAACCACGTCTTGTCTCGCTGTATGGTGGTACAACATGCAATGTATGGTTTTCATGAGGAATAAAAAGGGCGGAAATGATGTTTATGTTGATCTCTACTCCAATTTTCTGTACAGGTTCCGGAACTCTTCTCGGAACCGAGCTGATGCAAAACGTTTTTGATGTGTGTACTATACTGGTGTTGGAATACATTCAATATCCCCATCAGCGATGTGGTTGGCGGCCAGTGCGAAGTAGCATGCCGTGGTTACTTGGATGTTGTTGTCTGTTCAGGAAGGACAGCAGAGTGTTGACGAGATGTGCTGGAACATCTAATATATGGATGTCCCTAAACTGTAGTAATAATGGAATCGAGTGCTTCGGTATGAACGCCATCAATTCTAAAGACTAACTGAATTCAGAAATGGACAACTACAGTATTTATGGAGAAGGGTGGGGGACGGACGTGAGACTGATTTTTTTAGTACTTGCCAGTGGTCCTTGTCCCACTGTGTTTGCTTAACAATTTGTTACAGGCTCTTAACTCTACTGTCGAATCACTGATAAAAGTTATTACGTCCGAAGTACCCCGTTGCTCCACATAACAAGAACTAACGACAATATCTCTGACATTATTTCTCTCTCTCTCTCTCTCTCTCTCTCTCTCTCTCTCTCTCTCTCTCTCTCCCACTCACTCAGTGTCAATGGACGTTCTCCTAAATGTCTGACTCGTGCCTGTCGATTGGTGCCGATGCAGCAATTTGTGCTTAAGTTCGTGACCAAATTACATTGTTGATTGTTTCTTTCTGCTTCATAGCTACGTCATCACCTCCGCCTAGTGTCACCTGGAGTGGTGCTAGCGTGAACTTAAAAAAAATTTATTTCTTGCTCTTTTCTCTTTTGAGGCGTAAAAATGTCAGAGTTGAGACAACTCCACCTACAAATAATAGTAATATACTATCCTAAAAAGGTAAATACAGGTTTTAATTACTTACGGGAACGCTGCCGGGTGACACCCTAGCCAGCCAGCGATAATTGTACAGGTGAACACACAGCTACACGCAGTCTCGGACTGCAGGTATGCTCTGTTGTGATCATGTTTTCGAAGAAATTACTCGAATAACGAATTCGTAATATCCATACACTGATGGCTTCAGTACGCCATTATTGATACATTTGAATATCTATAAATGAAGTGCATATGGTACCTGAAGCTGGCATACTGAAATGCCTAAACTGGTAGTCAAAATAAAACAAAATAGCTTCTCAAATACGTATGGCTGTTTGGTGATCTTCCTTGACAAATATTTGACCGGTCGCTGTCTCGGGTCCACAGTAGATCAACAGAGACACTCTCCATGTTGAACACCACATGTTAAGTCATACTTACTATATTCCTTACACTTCCCCAGCTCATGTACTGTACCGTTTCGTAATCTGGTTTCACCTCCTATTCGTGGGAAATCATCAGTTTTCATCTTGTGAAACATCTAATTCAGTCACTTCAAATTGTGCACAATCTTCCCTAACACCACGTCATCTCTGTGCCAAGCTGTACAAAACACTATAACTTTATAAATCATCTAAAAAAACAACGGTCAAAATTTCAGCATACAATTAATCCACAAGGAAGTATAAGTGACCATACTACAGGGTGATCCATCGGGGTGCAATCACACTGCTAAAGCGAAACCAGCCGGTCAAAAATAAATTTAAATTCAAATATAATGAAGTGAGAGAGAGGGAATACCTACGAGGCCATGTTACATTGACATATAAAACAGACAGAAAACTACTCGAAAAAACTATGATGCCTTTCTTCTGAGAATAGCTTTATTCATTCTCAAGTTGTAATATGTTCCTTCCCTACAAATAACGTGAAAGCTGATGGCCTGAACCTAAGTCGAACGCATTGAGATCACCCTGCTAGAAGGAGAGATTAGCATCCGTGTTATCGCAGAGCATTTAAACCAACCTACCCATTATCCACAGTTCTGTGATGAAACTGTCGAAATTCTGTGAATGTGGTTCTGTCGCAGACATACCGAAAGATGGTCGATCGTAAACGGCTACGGATGAAGCAACATCAGCCGTTGTTCTGGCATCGCTCAGTAACAGCCAAGAGCGCCACATCTCGCAGGAAATTAGGGTCATCCATACGTCAAGAATGTGTCTCAGAGCATATAACAGACACCGAGAACGATCTAAAGTCTGCAGTTTCTACAATGGGTGATACGCAAACTGAATTAGAGCCGTAATATCCTCTTTGACGTCGTACTTATGGATGAAGCTAATCGCAATGTAAATGGAAAAGTAAATTATCACCAACACAGATGCTGGGTAGATGTCAACATTCACGAAGGTATTTGGCGTATAGAAAATGATGGTTTGGTATAGAAAATTGGATTCTCATATTGATGGTCCCTTCTATGTTCAGAGTTCACAAGCAGCAGCCCGCTACCTGCAGTTCTTAGACGATGATGTGCTTCCATCTTTCCTGTGTGATGTAGTTCTTGGAATGTATGGTTCTTTGTTTACGCTTTTCGTTTCCACAGAAATTTCAGGAACAGATCAAGTTGCAATTCCCAAGCAGTCAGGGCGCACACACACACCCCAAAAACAGGCAGCGTAATGCCAGTCTCCAGTTTCGGGAGCGTTCTCCGCCCTGAGTGGAGGATCGTAACGTCGAGCCGCTGCACCGCCGGCGACGTCTGAGGAAAATGGGGAGGCAGGAGGCACCAATTGGCGAAAGAGGACGCCAATTTCCAAGGAGGCGTCGCTGGAGGCAATCACTGAGGTGATAAGAGAGCACAGTCAAATCCGGGGACAGCAGATTTACAGAACAACTACCAGCGAAAAGGAGATTGCAGCTTTGAGGCAAAATTAGGATCGACCCGCCCACAGAAAGCAGGAACAACAGGGGCCTTCAATTTGCAAGGCCACCAAATAGCAGAGATTCACTCACAGATACCTGTGGCAATCTTTATCCCGACGAAGTGAGCTGCCATAACATTAGCAGAGTTAGATGCAGATGCTTATCAAAATAATGAAAACTTCTGCTCTACAATGTAACGCAACCTTGTGAGATGGTAACACTGATGATTCCTGCTCTGTGACTGTCGCTTGCAATCTAAGCACATGATGTAAGCCTATAGCATTTTAGGTGTAGTACTATGAATCTTTCCGTGTCACTGTGCCAACAAGAATTTAAAAAAAAGGAAGGAATAATAGGAGTGGACATTCCACTGCAGAGGATGTTAGAGACGGTCTTCTAGGGCATCCTTACTTTTTGCGGTATTACCACCTTCGTTGGTCTTACGACAACCTACAATTTCAAAATTAAAGTCTAGTTCTTTTGTAGACATATCAAGGTTGTTAGTACTCTTAACGAAAATGCAGGAACATAGAAATAATACTTCCATTCCTAAAATGAGCAAATGTTATCTGCTTCTATCTCCACGGTAGGTCGAATTTCGTTTTCCTTCCTCTTTCTTAAAAATTAAAATAACATCGTAGTAGATACGAATTATACGAGTGATTAACTTCAGAGGATATCCGACAATACAGAAAGTCACAGGACTTATAACACTCACCACAGCCCTATATACGAAAAGGAGTAAGAATGCTAATGCCACAGGGTGACACAAATGCTATAAACTAACTTTGGAAATGCCTGTTATGTTGTACTGAGGCAAGATTACTATCTCGTCCGACTTCCATGCAGTAGTCATTACCCCGAAAACTCATGTTATACAGAGAGACAACAATTCTGTTCCCTATAAAATTAGACAAGTCAGCAGATTGCACATCAATACAACGAAATCTTATTATCATGAATCAAAGGCATTCACGGCAACGAACAGGCTGACCAACAGTCTACACAATGTGCAGCTTCAGGTATACCATACCATATTCAAAGGCACCTCACACAGATTTCCTATATTTGCTTAAAATGTTAGCAAATGATGTAATGAGATTTTTGTAAAACCAAAGCATGGACGAAATATAATCAAAGTAGTTTCAGAATATATCTACATCAACCTCGACTGTTGGAATCGCCCCGCATAGTGCATAGTGAGACGAAGAGCATATGAAATACATCATCACGAGAAGAAAGCCAAGACAGATTGAATGCCAATAAAATTGAGTGCTGTGAGGCACAAAATTCCTTCTCACGGTACTGCTCGTCTGGGAACTACAGAATGTATAAAAATTTCACGATTACAGACAACAGCTGCTGACAAAAATTTCTTTATTTAACAACCAGCTTCGGTCCACAGACCATCAACAGTTCCGAAAAATCATGTACATCACCATACACTGAAGAGCTAAAGAAACTGGTACACATACTTAACATCGTGAAGGGCCCCTGGAAGCACGCAGAAGTTCCGCAACACGACGTGGCATGGACTCCACTAGCTGGAGTGCTGGAGGGTTCAAATGGTCCAAATGGCTCTGAGCACTATTGGCCTTAACTTCTGAGGTCATCAGTCCCCTAGAACTTAGAACTACTTAAACTTAACTACCCTAAGGACATCACACACATCCATGCCGCCGGCCGCGGTGGCCGAGCGGTTCTAGGCGCTTCAGTCCGGAGCCGCGCGACTGCTGCGGTCGCAGGTTCGAATCCTGCCTCGGGCATGGATGTGCGTGATGTCCTTAGGTTAGTTAGGTTTAAGTAGTTCTAAGTTCTAGGGGCCTGATGACCTCAGATGTTAAGTCCCATAGTGCTCAGAGCTATTTGAACACCCATGCCCGAGGCAAGATTCGAACCTGCGACCGTAGCGGTCGCGCGGTTCCACACTGTAGCGCCTAGAAGCACTCGGCCACTCTGGCCGGCAGTGCTGGATGGAACTGACACCATGAGTCCTGCAGTGCTGTCCATAAATCCGTATGAATACGTATAACGGGGTGGAGATCTCTTCTGAACAGCATGTTACAAAGCATTCCAGACATGTTCCATAATGTTCATGTCTGGGGAGTTTGGTAGCCAGCGGAAGTGTTTAAACTCAGAAGAGTGTTCCTGGAGCCACTCTGTAGCAATTCTGGACGTATGGGGAGTCTCGCTTTCCTGCTGAAATTTCCCAATGGACATGAATGGATACAAATGATCAGACGGGATGTTTATGCACGTGTCACCTGTCAGAGTCACATATAGACGAATTAGGGGTCCCATATCACTGCAACTGCACAAGCCGCACACCATTACAGAGGCTCCACCAGCGTGAACAGTCCCTTGCTGAGATCCAGGTTCCATGGATTCATGAGGCTTTCACCATACCCGCACACGTCCATCTGCTCGATATTATTTGGAAACAGGTTCGTCCGACCAGGCAACATGTTTCCAGTCATCAACAGTCCAATCTGATTGTTTACGGGCCCAGGTGAAGCGTAAAGCTTTGTGTCGTGTAGTGATCAAGGGTACGCGAGTAGGCCTTCGGCACTGAAATCCCATATCGCTGTCGTTTCACTGAACAGTTCGCATGCTGACACTTGTTGATGACCCAGCATTGAAATATGCAGCAGTTTGCGGAAGGGTTGCAGTTCTGTCATCTTAAACGATTCTCTTCAGTCACCGTTGGTTCCGTTCTTGCAGGATCTTGTTCCAGCCGCAGCGATGTCGGAGATTCAATGTTTTACCGAATTCCTGATATTAACGGTACACTCCTGAAGTGGTACTACGAAAAAACCCACTTCTTGGCTACCTCGGAGATGCTGAAGCCCATTGCTCGTGCGCCAACTGTAACACCATGTTCAAACTCACTCAAATCTTGATAACCTGCCGTTGTAGCACCAGTAACCGATCTAACAACTGCGCCAGACACTTTTTGTCTTATCTACGCGTTGCCGACCGCAGCGCCGTATTCTGCCTGTTTACATTTCTCTGTATTTGAATATGCATGCCTACGCCTGTTTCTTTGGCGCTTCCGTGTATTTGGTGTTATAAAATCATTGGCGTCAGGTAATGAAATAAAATTCCTCACTGTTGTCACATGGTAATCTACTTTATACCGTCTATCATAAACTTTAGCAGATAATGTACATTTTCATGCTACATCAACAGTCATCATTAGTGCTAACACCGAAGACATTCGATGTACTCCGCTCTTATGAAGTTTCTCAAATATTTAGAAGCAGTGGGTCACCACCATCTGAAAATATACGAGTGTATAAACTTCTCTTTACAGTTCTTAAGAAATTAGGAGTGTCCACACAATCAGCCGCTCGCAAATCTTGATCCTGCGAATAAGCCACGACTTTTTTCTGGTGCAAGTATCGTTAGAGACGCCCTGGAGACCGGGTAACAAGCCGGAGAAGACCTGCAATACAAGACTACATGTTAGGTGGTACAACAGGCGAAACGCAAGACTTCCGTACGGACACGCATCACCAAGATAAACGAGATAAGACGAAATGGGTATACCCATGTTGGTGTATACATATGAAATACTTTAACTAAAAATTTAAGAAAAACTATACTTTTTCTTTCGGAAATTAATTGCGATGTGTTTTTAATTTTCAAATTTCCTGAATCATAACAACAGTACAGCCTGGAGCACGGTTGCAGTCGCTGTTTAATAACGTGTGGTGCACCAGATCAATTTCCGCGTTTTGCAATTAATTATCATTTAAAATATGTGGCTTTTAGAAAGTCCTTGGACTGAATTACGGAGGAATGGACGTTAGTATAACATTTAGTGTATCCACAAATAGAAGTAGTCTCTTCTAAGGCGAACAGTTCAGTTCCACCTACATTTTCATGTGTAAGGGAAAGTACTGCATCTTGGAAAACTTTTCAGACTTTCAATTCTAGCTATCTCTGTAATAGAAATGTAATATATTTTACTATTGCATTTTTAAATGATAGCTTTCACTTTTCGTGTGCTGCAAACTTTTTCTCAATAACATAAATTACTCCTGAAAAGTAAGGTTTTCCTACATGTGAAAAAATGTTCAAAGGTACAAAATTGTCATGTAAGCCTACCTAAGAATATATATTCTATTGAAATTTTAAAAATCTAAAAAATCTTGTCAATACTGTATTCAGTTGTCTATCTGCTAGATTATTTATCTAACAAAGGCCAATAATCAGTGAGTGGAATCAAATTCAGTTGTAGTATTACCAAAAACCAGTTACAAGTTAAATTCATTTGAAATAGAAATTAATGAAACAACACTAATTTCCATTTTCAAGACAGGTAAAATCGTTAAGACAATAATTAAACTCATTTCATTTGCAAATATCACATATTCGATGGTTGAAGACCTCCTTGTTTCGAGGTATAAGATAGCGCGCAATCAAAGATGCATGGCTTAACAGTCCACACGATATGTCACTAGTTTAAAACTATATAGAATTTTACTCAAAGTGATATTCTATAATTAGCGAATAAAAAAATGTACCTTTAATTTATTATGCAGCATTTACATGTATAGATCTCAAAAAATTCACAAATGCTGCACTTCGAAAGTTCTGTACAAAACACAACCTCATGCGTCATAACAACAAAAATAGTAAAAAAAAAAACTTGGTAGATCTCTAGTGCGTACACCCTGATGCGATTTTAAAATTGGTTACGGGACTTAAACACCAACCTTGAAATACACTCCTGGAAATGGAAAAAAGAACACATTGACACCGGTGTGTCAGACCCACCATACTTGCTCCGGACACTGCGAGAGGGCTGTACAAGCAATGATCACACGCACGGCACAGCGGACACACCAGGAACCGCGGTGTTGGCCGTCGAATGGCGCTAGCTGCTCAGCATTTGTGCACCGCCGCCGTCAGTGTCAGCCAGTTTGCCGTGGCATACGGAGCTCCATCGCAGTCTTTAACACTGGTAGCATGCCGCGACAGCGTGGACGTGAACCGTATGTGCAGTTGACGGACTTTGAGCGAGGGCGTATAGTGGGCATGCGGGAGGCCGGGTGGACGTACCGCCGAATTGCTCAACACGTGGGGCGTGAGGTCTCCACAGTACATCGATGTTGTCGCCAGTGGTCGGCGGAAGGTGCACGTGCCCGTCGACCTGGGACCGGACCGCAGCGACGCACGGATGCACGCCAAGACCGTAGGATCCTACGCAGTGCCGTAAGGGACCGCACCGCCACTTCCCAGCAAATTAGGGACACTGTTGCTCCTGGGGTATCGGCGAGGACCATTCGCAACCGTCTCCATGAAGCTGGGCTACGGTCCCGCACACCGTTAGGCCGTCTTCCGCTCACGCCCCAACATCGTGCAGCCCGCCTCCAGTGGTGTCGCGACAGGCGTGAATGGAGGGACGAATGGAGACGTGTCGTCTTCAGCGATGAGAGTCGCTTCTGCCTTGGTGCCAATGATGGTCGCATGCGTGTTTGGCGCCGTGCAGGTGAGCGCCACAATCAGGACTGCATACGACCGAGGCACACAGGGCCAACACCCGGCATCATGGTGTGGGGAGCGATCTCCTACACTGGCCGTACACCACTGGTGATCGTCGAGGGGACACTGAATAGTTCACGGTACATCCAAACCGTCATCGATCCCATCGTTCTACCATTCCTAGACCGGCAAGGGAACTTGCTGTTCCAACAGGACAATGCACGTCCGCATGTATCCCGTGCCACCCAACGTGCTCTAGAAGGCGTAAGTCAACTACCCTGGCCAGCAAGAGTTCCGGATCTGTCCCCCATTGAGCATGTTTGGGACTGGATGAAGCGTCGTCTCACGCGGTCTGCACGTCCAGCACGAACGCTGGTCCAACAGAGGCGCCAGGTGGAAATGGCATGGCAAGCCGTTCCACAGGACTACATCCAGCATCTCTACGATCGTCTCCATGGGAGAATAGCAGCCTGCATTGCCGCGAAAGGTGGATATACACTGTACTAGTGCCGACATTGTGCATGCTCTGTTGCCTGTGTCTATGTGCCTGTGGTTCTGTCAGTGTGATCATGTGATGTATCTGACCCCAGGAATGTGTCAATAAAGTTTCCCCTTCCTGGGACAATGAGTTCACGGTGTTCTTATTTCAATTTCCAGGAGTGTATCTTGTGTTCCCAGGCACAATATCCTCAAGGTACAACACTCTTCCCCACTTAATAACCATACTTTCTTGTTAATTACCTTATCGTAACTGGTATTTGTTTCCGGATACTAGCTGATAGTTTGGTGGAGACGGCGCGTACCTTACTAATCGACATCGAAAAGCAACGGGTCTATCTTCACGGGCAGATAGCCAAAGAAAAACAGTACATTCCTTCTCCGGTACGAATTGTGAAGCTGCCAATGAATACAACAGTCACTGGTCTTGGATCGACAAAATTCAATTGTTTCGCTAACTTCAACAGATTGGACGACGTGATGTGTCTTGCTAACATTTACTTTTATTTTGCCCTGAAAAAGTGTACGCCGGAAGACGTACGAAAGACTTCCGAAAGTCGTACTTATGGCAGTCAAAAAAACATTAGAGCCATTCCTGTTGATGATGGCGGAGGAGGTCACCAAAATGCTTCGGACTGAATACAAATCTGACATAGAAAAAACTCTGTGAAGCATTTATTCAGGAACCGCAGATTGCTAATACGGCGAATAGCAAGAAAAAAGTATGGTGTTTATAAAGTCTCTTAATGTCGAACCTACCCAGTCGGACGTAGCGGTGCTGACTCTCGGGCATATCCGTGATGAGGAAGCATAGTTATCCCAAGAAAACTATGAGATGTACAGGAAAGCAGTGGATAGTGCAGCTTTCAAAGTTTTTAACTTAAATTACAGGTACTCGATACGAACACACTTTGCGATGTGACAGATGTCAGTACATGTATGGAATTCATTGCAGATACTGCTGCTGGTGCCAATGAAAGCGCAAAAGCAGCAGCCCGCTTCGGAAGTCTGTTCATGGGTTTCCGTATCTGCAGGCGTAAACTAATCACACATCACAGGAAAAATAGTCCGCCCCAATAGCTGAGTGGTCAGGGTGACGGATTGCCGTCCTACGGGCCTGGGTTCGATTACGGATTGCCGTCCTACGGGCCTGGGTTCGATTCCCGGCTGGGTCGGAGTTTTTCTCCGCTCAAGGACTGGGTGTTGTTGTCTTCACCATTTCATCCCCATCCGGCGCGCAGGTCGCGCAATGCGGCGTCGAATGCAATAAGACCTGCACCAATGTGGGCGGACCGGACCTGCCCCGCAAGGGAGCCTCCCGGCCAATGACGCCGAACGCTCATTTCCATTTCCACAGGAAAAATAGATTGGAGTGCAAAACTTGAGGAAGTATCTTAACCATGATGTGTCACTGACAAGTAACAAAGCTTGATGAAACTTTAATCACTCATAGAAACCAACTACCACAGTATAGGACAGAAGCTAACTGAAAGAAACATGAAGTGAGACGAACAGAAATGACACAAGAATTACACTAAAGTCACTGCGACTCACTATGGTCCCCTGGACGTTAAAGAGGTGGCTTCAAATGGCTCTGAGCACTATGGGACTTAACAATTGTGGTCATCAGTCCCCTAGAACTTAGAACTACTTAAATCTAACTAACCTAAAGACATCACACACATCCATGCCCGAGGCAGGATTCGACCCTGCGACCGCAGTACTCGCGCGATTCCGGACTGAGCGCCTAGAACCGCTCGGCCACCGTGGCCGGCATTAAAGAGGTGGGACACGGTTCTTAGCAGGGCGTATGATCACCAGGAGCAGCAGTGCATGATCTGGAATGCTCTCTCATGCTAGCCACAAGATTGGTAAGGAACTCTACATCTACATCTACATCTACATTCATACTCGTCAAGCCACCCAACGGTATGTGGCAGAGGGCACTTTACGTGCCACTGTCATTACCTCCCTTTCCTGTTCCAGTCGCGTATGGTTCGCGGGAAGAACGACTGCCGGAAAGCCTCCGCGCGCGCTCGAATCTCTCTAATTTTACATTCGTGATCTCCTCGGGAGGTACAAATAGCGGGAAGCAATATATTCGATACCCTCTCGAAACCTGGACAGCAAGGTACACCGCGATGCAGAGCGCCTCTCTTGCAGAGTCTGCCACTTGAGTTTGCTAAACATATCAGTAACGCTGTCACCCTTATCAAATAACCCTGTGACGAAACGCACCGCTCTTCTTTGGATCTTCTCTATCTCATCTGTCAACCCAACCTGGTACGGATCCCACACTAATGAGAAATACTCAAGTATAGGTCGAACGAGTGTTTTGTAAGGCACCTCCTTTGTTGATGGACTACATTTTCTAAGGACTCTCCCAATGAATCTCAACCTGGTACCCGCCTTACCAACAATTAATTTTATATGATCATTCCACTTCAAATCGCTCCGCACGCATACTCCCAAATATTTTACAGAAGTAACTGCTACCAGTGTTTGTTCCGCTATCATATAATCATACAATAAAGGATCCTTCTTTCTATGTATTCGCAATACATTACATTTGTCTATGTTAAGGGTCAGTTGCCACTCCCTGCACCAAGTGCCTATCCGCTGCAGATCTTCCTGCATTTCGCTACAATTTTCTAATGCTGCAACTTCTCTGTATACTACAGCATCATCCGCGAAAAGCCGCATGGAACTTCCGACACTATCTACTAAGTCATTTATATATATTGTGAAAAGCAATGGTCCCATAACACTCCCCTGTGGCACGCCAGAGGTTACTTTAACGTCTGTAGACGTCTCTCCATTGATAACAACATGCTGTGTTCTGTTTGCTAAAAACTCTTCAATACAGCCACACAGCTGGTCTGATATTACGTAGGCTCTTACTTTGTTTATCAGGCGACAGTGCGGAACTGTATCGAACGCCTTCCGGAAGTCAAGAAAAATAGCATCTACCTGGGAGCCTGTATCTAATATTTTCTGGGTCTCATGAACAAATAAAGCGAGTTGGGTCTCACACGATCGCTGTTTCCGCAATCCATGTTGATTCCTACATAGTAGATTCTGGGTTTCCAGAAATGACATGATACGCGAGCAATAAACATGTTCTAAAATTCTACAAGAGATCGACGTAAGAGATATAGGTCTATAGTTTTGCGCATCTGCTCGACGACCCTTCTTGAAGACTGGGACTATCTGTGCTCTTTTCCAATCATTTGGAACCCTCCGTTCCTCTAGAGACTTGCGGTACACGGCTGTTATAAGGGGGCAAGTTCTTTCGCGTACTCTGTGTAGAATCGAATTGGTATCCCGTCAGGTCCAGTGGACTTTCCTCTATTGAGTGATTCCAGTTGCTTTTCTATTCCTTGGACACTTATTTCGATGTCAGCCATTTTTTCGTTTGTGCGAGGATTTAGAGAAGGAACTGCAGTGCGGTCTTCCTCTGTGAAACAGCTTTGGAAAAAGGTGTTTAGTATTTCAGCTTTACGCGTGTCATCCTCTGTTTCAATGCCATCATCATCCCGTAGTGTCTGCATATGCTGTTTCGAGCCACTTACTGATTTAACGTAGGACCAGAACTTCCTAGGATTTTCTGTCAAGTCGGTACATAGAATTTTACTTTCGAATTCAATGAACGCTTCACGCATAGCCCTCCTTACGCTAACTTTGACATCGTTTAGCTTCTGTTTGTCTGAGAGGTTTTCGCTGCGTTTAAACTTGGAGTGGAGCTCTCTTTGCTTTCGCAGTAGTTTCCTAACTTTGTTGTTGTACCACGGTGGGTTTTTTCCCGTCCCTCACAGTTTTACTCGGCACGTACCTGTCTAAAACGCATTTTACGATTGCCTTGAACTTTTTCCATAAACACTCAACATTGTCAGTGTCGGAACAGAAATTTTCGTTTTGATCTGTTAGGTAGTCTGAAATCTGCCTTCTATTACTCTTGCTAAACAGATAAACCTTCCTCCCTTTTTTTATATTCCTATTAACTTCCATATTCAGGGATGCTGCAACGGCCTTATGATCACTGATTCCCTGTTCTGTACATACAGAGTCGAAAAGTTCGGGTCTGTTTGTTATCAGTAGGTCCAAGAAGTTATCTCCACGAGTCGGTTCTCTGTTTAATTGCTCGAGGTAATTTTCGGATAGTGCACTCAGTATAATGTCACTCGATGCTCTGTCCCTACCACCCGTCCTAAACATCTGAGTGTCCCAGTCTATATCTGGTAAATTGAAATCTCCACCTAAGACTATAACATGCTGAGAAAATTTATGTGAAATGTATTCCAAATTTTCTCTCAGTTGTTCTGCCACTAATGCTGCTGAGTCGGGAGGTCGGTAAAAGGAGCCAATTATTAACCTAGTTCGGTTGTTTAGTGTAACCTCCACCCATAATAATTCACAGGAACTATCCACTTCTACTTCACTACAGGATAAACTACTACTAACAGCGACGAACACTCCACCACCGGTTGCATGCAATCTATCCTTTCTAAACACCGTCTGTACCTTTGTAAAAATTTCGGCAGAATTTATCTCTGGCTTAAGCCAGCTTTCTGTACCTATAACGATTTCAGCTTCGATGCTTTCTATCAGCGCTTGAAGTTCCGGTACTTTACCAACGCAGCTTCGACAGTTGACAATTACAATACCGATTGCTGCTTGGTCCCCGCATGTCCTGACTTTGCCCCGCACCCGTTGAGGCTGTTGCCCTTTCTGTACTTGCCCAAGGCCATCTAACCTAAAAAACCGCCCAGCCCACGCCACACAACCCCTGCTACCCGTGTAGCCGCTTGTTGCGTGTAGTGCATCATGTAAGCAGACGACCAACGCGGGTGCTTTTGCTAACTGCACAACATCGCCTGCAGCACCTCTCCTGGACTCTTGACCCTATCGTTTGGACCCTAGACTACTGGAAGGCCGTGGCCTGGTCAGATGAGTCCCGATTTCATTTGGTAAGACCTGATGGTAGGATTCGAATGTGGCGCAAACTCTACTAAGCCATAGGCTCAAGTTGTCAACAAGGCACTGTGCAAGCTGGTGGCGGCCCCATAACGGTGTGAGCTGTGTTTGCATGGAATGGACGTGGTCCTCTCGTCCAATTGAACTGATCATCGACTGGAAATTGCTATGTTCGACTACTTGGAGAGCATTTGCAGCCATTCATGGATTTCGTGCTTCCAAACAACGTTGAAATTTTTATGGATGGCAATGAGCGATATCATCGCGCCACAGCTGTACGCCATTGGTTTGAAGATCATTCCGGATATTTCGAGCGAATGATCTGGCCAACCATCGAAAATTCATGGGTCATAATTGAGAGGTCAGTTTTTAAACAAAATCCTGCACTGGCAACACTTTGGCAGTTACGGGACTCCCAGTGACTTGTTGAGTCCATGCCACGTCGAGTTGCTGCGCTACTCCGGGCAAAAGGAGGCCCGACATGATATTAGGAGGTATCCGATGACTCTTGTCATTTCTGTATAAACATGAATACTATTTACGAAAGATATTAGATTACCGCTAATTTCCCGTGTAGTATATCCCATTTGTCTCACAAAATCTCGACGTTGCATGATGTGGTCCACAGAAAGTTTCGTTGCATTTCGAAGCGGGACCTTGTGAACAATTCGTGTCTTTGAAAGCCTTTAATGAAGTACATACAACGAAGTACGCGAAGAGAAGCACGCTGTATGCAATACGCTATGATTGTAAATTATTTGAAACTTGTCACTTCAGGTCTCATCTCACACTGTGCACGCTACGAGAACTCTGTTATGCAGAACTGAGTTAATATCTCGCGTCTCCCCATCTACAGCTGGTGAGATCGTTTCAGATATTAATTAGCTACGCCTGCACTCGTGGCTTTCACCGCCTAGCACACTCTGACCACGAGTTGCCCTGAAACCTCGAGATATCTTCTAAAGGAACTTGGTATCTCTGTTTCATGAAATGGTTCTACCGAAGTTGAATCTACACGTAACTACAAGTACGACTTGTTACTGAAACCAGTAAGTGGTGTTTGTAAATGAAAGCCTTTCGTACGTGGCAAATTTCAGTTCTGAATTGCATGGACTAACAGATGAAAATCCCACCAACGAGGTCTATAGTGACGTTCCTGTTTATGAGGAAATGGTTTGAATCTGCTACGAATCCTCACCTCCTTTAATTTTTATAGGACCGTTCTACACAAGGCGTCTTACTTTATATTAATCGAAAGTCCCTTCAGCTCTGCCATCCACACATGTCTCATATTAGAAAATGCACATCACTGTACACGAACTAAGTTGAAATAAGGAAGGAAGATTAGGATTTAACGTACCATCGATAGCACGGTCATTAAAGACAGAGCAAAAGCTGTGGGGGAAGGAAAGCGGCGGTGCCCTTTACGAAGGAACCACCCTAGCATTTGCCTGGAGAGATTTCGGGAAATCACACAAAAATTAAACCTGGATGGCCGGACGGAAATTTGAACTGTCGTCCATCTGAATGCGAATTCAATGTGCTAACCACTGCTCCACCTCGCTCGGTCTAGTCAAAGGAGTGAGACTGTAAGGAGCGTTAGTCAGAGCCTAAAACTAGCAGAACTAATATGAGGTTAATATGCTGTTGCAACACCGGGAATGGATGTAACTGGAAAGCTGTAAGTCCATTATTAGTGCTAGGTAGCGGAGTTTTCAAATTCCACTGCGTGCACATTGGTCACATTTAAATTTATAGTATAACTAACAAGACCTCGTTCATTAAACACAATAATTAGCTGGCTAATGGGTTCACAAATTCTTCTACCTACGGAACACGTGCAAACTTTGTCGTCTAGAAAAGAGTAACATGACTGCCCACGCACAGTAACATACTTTAGATCTCTTGCAGTCTTTGTGTATAATAAAATGTTGTATTCACCAATTGCACTTGGTGTTAAACGTAAATAGGAAGCAGAAGGAGAACCCATTGCCACCAGCGGTAGTTCCGTTACCAGGTGGCTTGCATGTACGCTGTAACTATACTGCCTCGTCACTGGGTCAAACAGTGTTAGTCAAGAGCTAAACAAAATACAGGGCTATTACAAATGATTGAAGCGATTTCATAAATTCACTGTAGCTCCATTCACTGACATATGGTCACGACACACTACAGATACGTAGAAAAACTCATAAAGTTTTGTTCGGCTGAAGCCGCACTTCAGGTTTCTGCCGCCAGAGCGCTCGAGAGCGCAGTGAGACAAAATGGCGACAGGAGCCGAGAAAGCGTATGTCGTGCTTGAAATGCACTCACATCAGTCAGTCATAACAGTGCAACGACACTTCAGGACGAAGTTCAACAATGATCCACCAACTGCTAACTCCATTCGGCGATGGTATGCGCAGTTTAAAGCTTCTGTATGCCTCTGTAAGGGGAAATCAACGAGTCGGCCTGCAGTGAGCGAAGAAACGGTTGAACGCGTCCGGGCAAGTTTCACGCGTAGCCCGCGGAAGTCGACGAATAAAGCAAGCAGGGAGCTAAACGTACCACAGGATGGTGCTCCACCGCACTTCCATCATGATGTTCGGCATTTCTTAAACAGGAGATTGGAAAACCGATGGATCGGTCGTGGTGGAGATCATGATCAGCAATTCGTCATGGCCTCCACGCTCTCCCGACTTAACCCCACGCAATTTCTTTCTGTGGGGTTATGTGAAAGATTCAGTGTTTAAACCTCCTCTACCAAGAAATGTGCCAGAACTGCGAGCTCGCATCAACGAGGCTTTCGAACTCATTGATGGGGACATGCTGCGCCGAGTGTGGGAGGAACTTGATTATCGGCTTGATGTCTGCCGAATCACTAAAGGGGCACATATCGAACATTTGTGAATGCCTAAAAAATCTTTTTGAGTTTTTGAATGTGTGTGCAAACCATTGTGAAAATATCTCAAATAATAAGGTTATTGTAGAGTTGTGAAATCGCTTCAATCATTTGTGATAACCCTATACATGACTACGAACACTGCTAACAATTCACAGTAATTTATAAAGCGAAATATTGCACTAGTAGACAGAAATATGAAGCAACGGTGTGGTAAAATTTCATTAGTACTGATCTGTCCTTAAATCTGGTCTAATCCTGAAGTCAGTTAATGATAATTGCGATCACTTGTAGAGCATCCAGTTTTGCCCTTCTTGGTGGCGAATGTAGACATGGCTCTGATACTGTCTTGAGGTATTGTTGATACTGATGCTGATACTATTGATTGGAGCCGTGTGTCGGATTATATTCGCGTTTAGCTGATTAACTTCCACTTGGGGACTATTTGAGTGACTTATGGCGGAAGCATAAAATTGCCCTTGCCCGGTGGCGTCCACTCTGAACCGTCATTGACTGGTCAACGCGCCGGCTTGTCATGCCGGGGGTCCCGGGTTCGATTCCCGTCTTGGTTGGAGATTTTCTCCGCTCAGGGACTGGGTGTGTCTTCATCATCATCATCATTTAATCTTCATCGACGCGCAAGTTGCCGAAGTGTCGTCACCTCAAAAGACTTGCAACAGGCGATCAGGTCTACCCGCCGGGACGCCCTCGGCACACGAAATTTCATTTCATTTCAGTACCCTTAAATCAGTGTTGTCTGAGTTGGAGGCTGCTCGGTGTTCTGCTGCGTACGACTGCGTTTCGTGTCTCATGAGGACACAGCAGAAAAATAACTTTGTTGATCATGATGTGTTATCAACTGCCGACTTCAGGAACGTTAAGCACTTTAAAAAAACCACCTCCGCCCCCAGACGGCACAAGATTTGCCTGCAACAGCCAAGAGGGCTGTCGGTCGACTCGTGGATTTTGCGAGTTCCCTACAGCTCCGGAAATACGTTTAAACGTTCCGGCCTTTTAGCAGTTCAACTCACGAACAGAACTTATGCATTCTCGTTGACATTTCATTACCTGTTAATAGTAGTTCTCTGGGAAGTTTTGCTTCCTGACAGGTCTTTTCGCAAGTTTATTTTCAGCAGGTGCTGCAGAACGACTGCCATTATCGAAAAGTGGTAAGCCCTTAAGCCCAGTCTGGAACCGCAGGTTCGAATCCTGCCTCGGGCATGGATGTGTGTGATGTCCGTAGGTTAGTTAGGTTTAAGCAGTTCTAAGTACTAGGGGACTGATGACCTCAGAAGTTAAGTCCCATAGTGCTCAGAACCATTTGAACCACCTGAAACGGATAAACTGCTATTAAACGGCTGCCTGTTATCCCTGTCTATTGGAATGTGATGCCACGCTTCACTAATTTCCTTTTCTGTTGCTATGGTGTATCTCCATGCCACCCCAGTAATGCGGTAACTCTTACAATTCGTTGTAGATCCTGCACTGTAGGGCCGCGCGTGGTAGCCGTGCGGTCGTAGGCGTCCAGTTACGGTTAGCGCTGCTCCCCCCGTCGGAGGTTCGAATCCTCCCTCGGGCATGGATGTGTGTGTTGTCCTTAGGATAAGTTAGTTTAAGTTAGATTAAGTAGTGCGTAAGCTTAGGGACCGATGACCTAAGCAATGTGGTCCGATAGTTCTTACTACAAATTTCCAATTTCCTGCACTGCGTCATTGCATATCTTCGTTTGATTACTGATGATGCGCATCATGTACTGTAGATGCATTTCGACAAAGACCTGCAGTCGTCAGAGATGACTCGCTCACATATCAATTAATGCCTAGTCTAAAATGGTGACATTCATTGATACACTAGTCCCACTGATCTTTGAACTACCGAAGAGACAGACCGGCAGCTAAGCTGTGATGGTTCGATTACTGCAAGTGTGCTGCCAGACAGAAAGCTCGTGGGTAGGGCCGTATAAATAATCCAATCGGCCGGAATCCTGTATCGATTACGTACCAACCGGAGTCCAATCCATAACGCTAAACTCAAAGCAAATGACCATTTTCTTCTCGGCGTTAAAATCGCCATTTTCTTTTGCGTACTTCTGAGGTAGTTCTGTATTTAAATTACCTAATAATTCTGCCGTTGTCGCAGACTCCGCACGTGATGAACTTTCACTCACCTAGATTTGGCGATTGCTTCCAGCTCCGGTGTTATCTTAACCTGAAATTCACAGGTAAGAACGTATGCAAGCACTCTAAAGTGTACAAATTCTAAAATTTGTATTTTTCTGTTTGATTTCATTATGTATTATGTATCCTTAACAAGAACAGAAGAATACACAGGTTTAAAGCATAGAGAGACAGGAAAACCATCTAAAACGTGATTCAAGCCCAACCGCTCCGTACTAATTGACGTTTCCCATGGTTGTCATAAACCATATCACGTCAGTTTCTGGACAGGTGTTTCAATAAGGCTGTGGTCAATTCGCTCTCTATTCCTTAGCTAGATGAAGTGAAACACTGTTTCCAATTTATTTGAACCAGTAATGGCCGATTTTTCTTCTTACATGAAACTCATTCCTTCACATTTCGAGGTATTCTGGTATATCCCGCTTCCTTTAACTCAACGTCATTCGAGTAATTCGTGTTAAAATGTGCTTAAACCTTTTTCCAGTACCGGAGGGAAGTCGTATTCGAGAGTACGGTTCTACAGAAATTTTATCACATCTCAAAGCCTGTTCGGCCTGCAATTTCATCCTCCCTGATGGCCACGACTTTACTCCCCTGTAATCTCTCTCTACACGCCTCCTCTCCCTCAGAAAATCGTAGCTGCCCCTGGGATTGCGTCATTCCGCCTTTTCAGTAACGAAGGTGAGTACGCATTTTGAGTGCCACACCAAGAGGTCACCGACAACGCTCCATCCAGCAGTTACGTCTAACAGTACCCTATTTCACAGTCTTTGATAGAATCGCCACTTATTTCGTTACTTCTGTTTAGAGTTTGTGGTGCCACCAGTATTATTTGTACGATCTGCGATTACATAAGTTCTTTTAAGAAATAACACTTTATAAAACATGGAAAAAATTGCTGCAGTGGTATGCAGAAAAATGTGTTTCCTAAAAATAATGACAATTTTAAAACATATGACACTCGCATTTACAGGAACCACGCTGACAAGGGAATGATCCAATTCTAAATATCGAAACATGCCCTGGAATTTTTTATAGAGGAAGAATACACAGAAATAAAAACTCTGTCAAAATTCAACTGCTAAGACGCACTAAAGTATTTTTTTTTTTTTAATGTTGAGTATTGCCAATCGTAGCGTGCCATACGGCTGGTGAAACGTACACCCCTACTGAAGCTGTAGGAGAGACTACACATGCGTGACGTGGCAGGTGTATTTCCATGGATAATGGCGATCCTTTAAACGGATAACGCAATTCGACGCGATTGTAATTTGTAAAACGAATTTCAGATTTTGTTGATAGTTTCTCTGAAATAACTGCACTCAAATTTGCATTTCATTTCATACCCATAGTAATTACCATTTGCTTTTGCGGTAGCGCAAGTGTGAACAATGGAGATAAAACTGAATTAGTTTTAATTGTATTTGATGCATAATGTTAAGCATTGTGCAAAACCGGTTTTGTCTCGAAAACTCTGACCGTGAATTGTATAAATGGAAGAATACTTGCACGAAGTAATAATTACGCACCAAAATGAAACTCGCAGAAATGTGAAAGAAAAACTGTCAGAAACAGTTACTGTACAAGGTGGCCACAGAGCCCATTACACCCCATTAACAACCAACATAAAGCCCTAAACTTAAATAAATAACGTGAAAAACCGTTCTTTAGAAGAGTTTTCTTGAGATATCAATCATGTAGAGCTGTTCATGAGAGGCAAAGCACAGTTAGCGATGACTATCTACTAGAGTGGGCCCTCCGAATGGCAGTTGATGTGAACATTGCCGATTTCAAGTCTTCTTCCACCTGGTTAAGCATATTCAAGAAACCACACTGTATAGAAAGTTGCAAAAAAAGACGTTTACTTCAGGTAAAGGTGTAAAGGATATGCCATTAATTCTTAGCTGACATGAAGTCGAAGAAACTTGTTGTCATCCTCGTATCTGCTGTGCCTAACGCCGATCAGCCAGGTTTCGCGAAAGAACTGCGAGAAAACCGCATTTTATCATTTCGAGGCAAAAAAAGAGAAGAGTCTTATATTTTAACCTGAATTAACATTTATCTCTGTTGATTCCTGACTCCAGACAGTATTCTGCTTCTGCTGCAATCAGGGCATTCTTACCACTAATCAGTCAGACAGTTTTCGGATCTTACCTTGTTATCATGGACGATCACGTTAACTTCTTTTATTGATCTGCAAAGATGAATGTGTTCCTCTGTGATTAACATTATTGATTTAGACATACCTCCGAAGACGACATATAATTCATCTTCAAGCCCAAGAAAGGTTCTTCTAACATAAATATGCCTCATTTGCACCTCACTCATTTTCTGCTACCCGCGTTGTGTAAGCCCCATCTATTGAGGACGGCTCTACAGTTCTCGACTCTAAAGTCATGGTCAAGAAGTTCGCATTCAATAACTTCGTAGAATCGTCAGTGCCTCCAGTGAAACCCATCCATTTGGCTGCACGCCAAGGTTCTATTATCTGCTCTGAGTATGATGCTGCGAATCACGAGCCCTGCTTCTAGCCTGTGTGTGAGACCCATTTAGCCAGTCGTCTCAAGGAATGGAATCCGAAACAAGGTGCAACCGTCAGTGGTGGTGATACGAGGCGCAGTCTGCAGTTGGCTGCACTTAATGCTTCAGTAATTGCCAATAGTGCCTCCTCTTCATCTCGGCCGAGACCCACCGCCTAAGCGACAGACCAGACTGGCCCATCTTCACGACGTGCCAACTATTTCTCCGAGGGTTCAGTTACTGATTTAATGTTGAATGTCCCAACAATCAGCGTATTCGTTCTCTGTGCTTGTCCATAGTGCGTAGGAAGAGCGACTGAAGCCCCAATAGAAGAGGTTTCCCCTAATTGTTCATTCGTGCTCTTAACAATGGGCAACACCTCGTATCTTTTGCTAAGTTCTAAGAGACAGCCGTGCGTTTAATAACCACATTCGGCTTCCACGAAGAGAATGGAGAATTCACCACTGCTGCGCAATTCACCTTCGGCCAAAGGCGAATTGACAGGAAAAGTGCACTGGATTGCGCAGTGTTATCAGGATTTTCCGGAGATTCCAGAGACCAAAGGGGTTCGAGTGCCATCGCCACTCGTGCTCCAACGTAGCTAGAGACCAGGACGGCAGTCTGAACCCTGCTGGCCGGGGAAATCGCAGCTTATAGCTGTTTCCAGACAATGGTCAATACTCCTTTCATTTACGTACAACAAACACAGCCCCCATACATCTACCGCTATGTAATAATGTCGTGTTGCACACCCGTCTTTGAACTGGACGCCACTACGGCGAATCGTATGCCCGTCAGCCAACGGAGCCAGGATTTCCCCGGTTCCTCATTAATCCAACGTTGCTTAACTTCGGTGATCTGTCGGGAACCGGGCTTGCCAACGTGACAAGGCCGTTGGCTTCCGCTATGTGAAACTACATAATACGAAATAATGGTATAACTTGAAGGATAGCGCTAATACAAGCAAGCGGAATCTAAGACGACGGTGAGACAACTACAACAATGGGATCAAATTACACGACTCTGGCGCTACATGTGGGGCAAAGCCAGGCTACTAACATTGCTATTAACCCCTTCTCCTTCTCGAGTTATGCTCATTGAACATCTATGTCAATAATGATGTAGAGGAAAGTTGTTATAGCTCTAGCCTCATTCGTGGATGTGACTTTGTGTATACATATTATGTCAATATGCAGAATATCCCTTGGATGCTCAACCAGCTATGACCATCTTGTTCCTCCGGGCTACGATTGGCGAGATATGAATTCCTTTATCGGCATTAGGGTCCTTCACTATCATGTGGATATCATTATTCTTACTAGAGTTAGACCCCCGACACCTGTTAGCTCAGTACTTTCATTTTTGCTGCTTCTCGCTGAGCAAACTATGTATATAACGACAGTCAAATGAAATCTTGACTACACAGAGGAAGTTTCAGAAGTGATTTCTGGTGTAAGAAATGTCAGAGCTCTGCGTACTAAACTTTCACGAAGATATTGTGCCAAAAAAATAATATCATGCATGTGGTCACAAGATAGCTATTCACAACGAAATAAAGGTCGCTGCATAAAGTAAAGTTTAAAGAGGCTGCCGAAGGGACACAAAAAAGCGGGTAAAAACTGGGAGAAGGGTGTGATCATACTAGAATAACACAAAAACGCAAGGACTGTCACATATACGTAATAAAACACAAAGTTTTTTTCATTCGGTTATGTTTCATCAAATATCTGGTTATAGTAGCTAGTTTGATATGCTCTACATCAGAAATGAAATACACCCTTTAAACCTAAACAGTGTCAACAGAACTTCAGAAGCCATCTAACTGAATAATTCATGCAGTCGCGAAAGCAGTGAGTCGTAAAATGACATCAAGTGCATAATTTCAGTACTACTTAACGCGTGGGCTGGATTAAGAAACGACTAATTTACATGTCGACTTTATCTAGTTGCTAACAGCTTCCAAAATCTTCGATACCTCATTCTCCACTCTGCACAACTCATGGGCTTGCTCACTGGCGTAATACAAGACCACATAAAACAATCTGTAATTACGTAAGTGCAGACTGGATGAAACGCAAAGACTGTGAAATGAATGAATAGCGTTGTGTCTAACGTACCGTAGCAGGTAGCGATGTAGCGTACAATGAGGTTGTATAATAGCAATTTGCAAGTAATGAAGGGAAATCTAGTTCAATTTAAGCACAATTTAGGGAGTAGTAACAGTGGTAAGAAAATAATCGAAGCGTAATAATTTCAGTTTCAGGAAACTATATTGTTTCGGTTACTAGCTATAACCTAGTGCAAATAATTGCTTTGGTCACGCGAGAAAATAGGGAATCAAGCATTAGCCCAAAAAGTTGAAAGTAATATTCAGATATGGAAAAAGATAACTCGAGAAACGACATCGGAAAATGACACAGGAAGCCTCATACAGGAAGAATTTAAAATGAAATCAGAGTCTGATCACAAATGGCGAAATGTCTGGCCATTTATAGACATCAAGTTAGAGGCGTGGAACGATAGATAAATGATGTGGATAGCTGTGAATACGTTTGACAGTACAACGTAAGTTCACAAAATTTGTATTGGCAACAGCTGCACGCTGCCAAAGACTAACTCTTTAGTGACTTGAGATTACAGGCCAGAGCAGGGCAGTGAGTAGTTCTGTCAGGAGGCCGAGGCGAAAGAACCCTTCTAGCCTGGAGCGTCGTTACAACGTTCCCCGCAGAACAGAAGTCGGCGCGAATGGCCAGGTGGCGCGCCAACCATCAAGCTGACTTTTTCAGAGTGCTACTATAAACGCCTCCCTGTGGTGGAATGGAACGCAGTTAGTAACACCTAAAAGCAGGTAACGGCGCGTGTTGCTGCAGTTTCGGCTGCGCCACGTGTGTTAAGGCGATGAGAAACAAGTACGACCATTACGGTGAAACAGTCGTAGAGAAAAACTTAGAGGCGTTATTTTCCTTTGAGAGGGATAAGAAGGAAAAAAAGACACTCAGGTAGAGGAAGCATTTTGTGGTCATTCACACCTACCGGGAGTGTGGAGATAATTTTTCATATAATCAGTACTACGAACGGCGCTTCAGTTAATCTTTGTACTTGTGAAAACAATTTAGATACCCTTTCAGCGCGGGACCTAATCCGATATTAGGCATACAGGCACGATCGCATTACGCGTACGATATCGCGAGTCACATAGACTGTGTGATTACTGCTTTATGACCCCCAACATTACACAGTCGTATTACACCTTACGTAAAGACGCAAATGCGGTGGCGCTTAGGCAGGATGTAGAAAGGAGTGCCCCAGGGAAGTGTGGTAGGTCCGCTGTTGCTTTCTATCTACATAAATGATCTTTTGGATAGGGTGGATAGCAATGTGCGGCTGTTTGCTGATGCTGCTGTGGTGTACGGGAAGGTGTCGTCGTTGAGTGACTGTAGGAGGATACAAGATGACTTGCACAGGATTTGTGATTGGTGTAAAGAATGGCAGCTAACTCTAAATATAGATAAATGTAAATTAATGCACATGAATAGGAAAAAAAATCCTGTAATGTTTGAATACTCCATTAGTAGTGCAGCGCTTGACACAGTCACGACGATTAAGTATTTGGGCGTAACATTGCAGAGCGATATGAAGTGGAACAAGCATGTAATGGCAGTTGTGGGGAAGGCGGATAGTCGTCTTCGGTTCATTGCTAGAATTTTGGGAAGATGTGGTTCATCTGTAAAGGAGACCGCTTATAAGACACTAATACGACCTATTCTTGAGTATTGCTCGAGCGTTTGGGATCCCTATCGGGTCGGATTGAGGGAGGACATAGCAGTTCAGAGGCGGGCTGCTAGATTTGTTACTGGTAGGTTTGATCATCACGCGAGTGTTACGGAAATGCTTCAGGAACTCGGGTGGGAGTCTCTAGACCTAGAGGAAAGGAGGCGTTCTTTTCGTGAATCGCTGCTGAGGAAATTTAGAGAGCCAGCATTTGAGGCTGACTACAGTACAATTTTACTGCCGCCAACTTACATTTCGCGGAAAGACCGCAAAGATAAATAAGAGAGATTAGGGCTCGTACAGAGGCATATACGTAGTCATTTTTCCCTCGTTCTGTTTGGGAGTGGAACAGGGAGAGAAGATGCTAGTTGTAGTACGAGGTACCCTCCGCCAAGCACCGTATGGTGGATTGCGGAGTATGTATGTAGATGTAGATGAAAGGTGGAGATTATCTGCGGTAAGATACCCCAGTCGCCACTGTTCGGCCGGCAAAACAAGGAGACGTTATGAAGTAACGTTCCAGATCAGCATACTATGGCCCACTATCTTGGGCTAAGTCCTCACGATACAATTCTTCTCTACGGACGTCGTGGCCTGCAACCCCACTGGATGCGGCCGCACACCGTTGGAGGGTAGCGTGACGACAGGTTTTGCTCTGATATACAGGGTAAGATCACTAGGGAACGTTCAGAACCATTCGACGACATTAAAATGCGATCCGAAGCACCAAAGGGTGTATATGCTTTTTCAGTCCTCCTGGTCTGCGTTTTTCTGTGGCGTGATCACGGTGGGGGTTGGGGTGGGGGTGGGGAGGATAGCGAGATGTGCAGGAGGTGCAGCATTGACACACGCGTAAATAAAACGCGAAAATGTCTCTTCTCTAAGATTTCCCAGTTCGGCAACAACCTCGGTCCCACCTGGACAGCGTTGCTGAGCACTTTTTCACATGCGGCCAGCAGGCGCTACTTCACCGACATAGCGCCACTCAGCTGACGGGTGTCGGAATGGTTTTGAGGTCAGGTCATTTCTGCGCAAGTGTCAACACATTACCGTTTTAAGATTCTCCGATCCCAAGGGTGACGTCGCAGGGTGCCACGCTTTTCCACCGTTACAGAGGTAGATTGTAGGCATCTTCGAGCCAAATTTCGAACTTACACGTGGCAATGGGAGACATTACGGGGTTCCGAAAAAGTGTTGCGCTATGGCTTTTTTTATATTGGTAACGCCACGTAGCGCTCTGTATGAAAATCACTGGCTGTGCTGTATGCAGTCTGTGGCTGGTTGGCATTGTTGTAATATTCGCTATTGTAGTGTTGGGCAGTTGGATGGGAACAGCGCGTAGCGTTGCGCAGTTGGAGGTGAGCCGCCAGCAGTGGTGGATGTGGGGAGAGAGATAGAGAGATGGCGGAGTTTTGAGAGCGGATGATCTAGACGTGTGTCCATCAGAGACAGTAAATTTGTAAGACTGGATGTCATGAACTGATATATATATATATATATATATATATATAATGACTTTTGAACGCTATTAGGTATATACATTGTTTGTTCTCTATCAAAATCTTTAATTTACTAACTATGCCTATCAGTAGTTAGTGACTTCAGTCGTTAGAATCTTTTATTTAGCTGGCAGTATTGGTGCTCGCTGTATTGCAGTAGTTCGAGTAACGAAGATTTTTGTGAGGCAAGTGATTCATGAAAGGTATAGGTTATTGTTAGTCAGGGCCATTCTTTTGTAGGGATTATTGAAAGTCAGATTGCGTTGTGCTAAAAATATTGTGTGTCAGTTTACTGATGTTCTGAATAAGTAAAGAGAGAAATGTCTGTGCATGTTCAGTTTTGCTCAGCTGTTTGAAAATCAAATAACGTAAGGGGTTTATCAGCACAGTAATTCATTAATTTTTCTAAGGGGATTTTTCACTTTATTAAGGCATATTTTCGTGTTGTTTCTCGTTATCTTAACAAAATTTCCCTGAATCCTTGCAACAAATTTCATATTGTTTTGTGGTATTATTCCTAGGTATTCGAAAGAAGTGGTTCACCTCAGAAGATTATCACTAATACATCTAAAATGAAACATAACAATATGATTCCGGAAGAGGACTTCAATTTGGAATGTAGGCTTTTCATGAGCAGCTGGTTTAACCATTAGGCTACTGAAGCACGCCTCTTGAAATGTCCAAATTCCCGCCTGTCATCCGATGGTACTCTCTTAATGCCATTCAGTACATCAATGGGACCACTAACTAAGCCATTCTGTATTTCCTTCCTCTTATCCATCGATGTTACCTTCTTCTCGAAATCAGCACCGTAAGATGATAACCGGTAAGTGCTGTTAATTTTGTATAAAAAGAACATGAAAACTCTTCTCATCAGAAAAAGGAAATAAGGAAGGTTTGGATTTAACGTACTGTTAACGACGAGATCGTTAGAGACGGATAGCAAACGTGGATTTGAGAAGGAAATCGACCGTGTTCTTTTCAGAGGTACCATGTTACAGTATAAGCGATTCAGAACGATACGGGAAACTAAATATGGACCGCAGGCTGGTGATTCGAAGCATCATCCTCCCGCATATGAGTGCATTGTCTTACCACTACGCCTTCTCGCCCTGTAAATATGAACCCCATCAATCACCATCGAGTTCCGACAATCGTTCTTCTTCCTCACCTTAAACGAATGGAACAGAAAGAGGGAAATTATTTCGGTATGTCATATACCACCCGTCATACGGTCGTCAGCGAAATGCAAATATTTTATAATCAGAGAGCTGTAGCCGGACTGAACGTAGTTGTATTGGACTGGTTCCCCCCCCCCAATTTGTCTTCACTCTTATCTGTGAGGATATCCAATATCCATATCAGTGGGGCTGTGAGCCTAGTGCTACAAGTCAATATTCTCTCTTAAATACATCTAAGGCATTCGAAATAAATCGGAGCTCCACAGTCGATCCGCATTAATAGTGGGAATTTTAAAAGGAGTTTGCAACTTCACTTACGTACAGAATTCTATTGAGAAGGCTTATACAGGTAGTAGGTATCATCGTGTAGGAAAATACTGAAAGTTGAATCCAGAGCATTCCCTTCGACTTAACTGATGTGCAATGTTGATTCGTTGCTAAAAACCATATGTGTAAGCAATGTCTTATATTCCTGTATCCTACGTAACATTTCTGCACAAAATGTCACGCGCCTTCCTATCTGCGTATGGGAGGGCGTGTAACAATGTTGGTGTGTACGGCTTCAGGCGCAATTTTTTTTCGTAACACTTTCCAGACAGTTGATTGAGGAACTCCAAACTCTCACGATGCACGATGTGTTGATTTCCTGGAACTGCGAACAAAGCACTCGCTCGACGACAGCGTAAGAAAGTCGTGGCTGACATGGAGATTTTCTATGACGTATGCTACAACCAACTTGAACTAAAATGAAACTTCCTGGCAGATTAAAACTGTGTGTCGAACCAAAACTCGAACTCGGGACCTTTGCCTTTCACGGGCAAGTGCTCTACCATGACACCCGTTCAAGTTCACTGTTGATCCTTTCACTCAGTTTTTTTTTTTTTAATTACAGAGGGCAGCTGATCCCCTGACCCAACATGCTGAGCTACCGTGCCGGCAGAGCTAAACCACGACTCACGCCCCGTCCTCACAGCTTTACTTCTTCCAGTACCTCGTCTCCTACCTTCCAAACGTCACAGAAGCTCTCCTGAAAACCTTTCAGAACTAGCATTCCTGGAAGAAAGGATATTGCGGAGACATGGCAGGAGAGCTTCTGTGAAGTTTGGAAGGTGGGAGACGAGGTACTGGCGGAAGTAAAGCTGTGAGGACGGGGCGTGAGTCGTGCTTGGATAGCTCAGATGGTTTAGCCGGCACGGTAGCTCAGGGTGCTCGGTCAGAGGGTTAACTACCCTCTGTACATCTACGTGACATCTACGTGATTACTCTGCTATTCACAATAAAGTGCCTGGCAGAGGGTTCAATGAACCACCTTCAAGCTGTCTCTCTACCGTTCCACTCTCGAGCGGCACGCGGGAAAAAAAAGCACTTATATTTCTCCGTGCGAGCCCTGATTTCTCTTATTTTGTCGTGATGATCATTTCTCCCTATGTAGGTGGGTGCCAACAGAACGTTTTCGCAATCGGAGGAGAAAACTGGTGATTGAAATTTCATGAGAAGATCCAGTCGCAACGAAAAACGCCTTTGTTTTAATGATTGCCACTCCAATTCACGTATCATGTCTGTGACACTATCTCCCCTGTTTCGCGATGATGCAAACGAGCTGCCCTTCCTTGTACTTTTTCGATGTCATCCGTCAGTCCCACCTGATGCGGATTCCACACCGCACAGCAATACTCCAGAATAGGGCGGACGAGCGTAGTGTAAGCAGTCTCTTTGGTAGACATGTTGCACCTTCTAAGTGTTCTTCCAATGAATCGCAGTCTTTAGTTTGCTCTACACACGATACTATCTATGAGATCGTTCCAATTGAGGTTATTTATAACTGTAATCCGTAAGTATTTAGTTAGATTTACAGCCTTCAGATTTGTGTGACTTATCGCGTAAGTGAACTGAGTGAACGGATCAACAAAGAACCTGAACGGGTGTCATCGGACGTCCGCCTTGAACAAATTCAACGAACAATATAAAACAAAATGAAATCTACAAAAAAAAAAAAATGGTAGAGCACCTGCCCGCGAAAGGCAAAGATACCGAGTTCGAGTCTCGGTCCAGCACACAGTTTTAATCTGCCATGAAGTTTCATGTCAACGCACACTCCGCTGTAGAGTGAAAATTTCATTCTGGAAACTTGAACTAAATTCTGACACCACTTTTGCTACAAGATGGCACCTTAACCACATATCCAAGTCGTCTCAATAAAATTTTTATTTAAGTGAAGTTGTTAAGACCTTTTAAATCACCCTATATTTATGTTTACGAGTTAATGATGCAATAGCGGTACCGAAATGTGTGTTGTCACTAAATGTGGAGCAAAGAGACTGTGTAATACAAACGAACCAGACATATAAACACAATCCGATTGTAGGCGATTCTGATTTCATGCCACAAGTATGCAAGATATTAATGCAATCGAAGATTGCTTCGTAGAATATTTGTTTTATGATACGAGTTTATTCTCGTGTTAGCTTTAACCACAAAGCTATATGCTAATTTCTTGGTATTTTGTTAATACCTCAGTTTTGTAACCTTATTGTACAATCACCAGAGCTCTTCAGACTCTCTTAACTACATCGCCCAAAGTCATGAACTTTTCTTCATTTTCAGTAAAATGTTTGTTCATCACGTGACAGGTTATCTTTAATTGCAAGCACTCTTAATATTTTCTTGTTTTCTAGTTCACCTTATTCATCACGCTCTGTTAAAAAAAAAAAGGGAAGACTGGAGTTTAGCGTCCATTCGACGAAAAGGTCACGAGAGAGAGAGAGAGAGAGAGAGAGAGAGAGAGAGAGAGAGAGAGAGAGAGACACTTTCTCGGAATGGAGATCAAAATAGGTAGTTTGCTTTCCAACCAACTATTATGGCATTTGCCTTACGCGATTTGAGGAAAACCTAAGTATAGGTGGTGGACTGGTCCTCACGATTACGAGTCCAGTGTCTCCACCAGCACGCCATATCATATAGTTTTTGTTAAGGTATAACTTCGGCACTGACTAAGTCGTTTGAGATGGAGTACTAGCTAAATTTTAACACGGATGAAGTAGGAAACGTTTTTTCTTGGCGTGGTTTAGAACAATCAATGAAAACTTAACGGGTGATGTCAGGAACAGTTATAAAGTACATCTACCGTAAGATCCAGTTCAAGCCTTCATCGCCTCAATATCCCATAATTTGTCCTTGGCATGAAACTGTCAGTGCCAACGTTGTTTTGGCACAGGCTTGTAGTACGGCACTCCAGTTATTTGTGTGAAATATTCAGTTGAGATCAGAACGTCAAGATAATCCAGTTATGATATACACTCTGAAAATCAATGCAAGGAAAGTGGCAAAGAATACTCGCTTTGCGCAGTATATCAAGATTTCTTCCCGTTCTATCATGGGTTGAGCTATAGAAAAACGACTGTTTAGACGCTGTTCTGAGAGCTGTCGTTAACCAGTTTTTATCCTTTCAATCTTTACAAGAAGCAGAAGAACCTCTGCGTATTCGTCGGAGAAAAATACTCTTTATAATTTTCTAAGTTTTTTTTCAGACATTAAGAATCTTTTTCTTCTTCTTCTTCTTCTTCTTCTTCTTCTATCGATTGTCACGTCACATTTTCCAAAACGTTTGTGACACTCTTCGGCGTATGCCAAATAGGTGACTGTTCGTGCCGCTCTTGCTTGTTTATATTCGATGTTCTCTATTTTTCCAATTCGATACTGGAAATGCCATACACATGAAATATACTAACGTACGGGCACAGAATCATTTTATGGACAACCGCCTTCGTAAAATGAACAATGGCAAACCTCCCCTCATTGATTGTATGTGTTGATATATCTCCAGTTGTAATTCACTAATAGTGTAGCGGACGTCTACCAAAGATTTACGTTTCGAGCACAAATTTAGTATTCTGTGTTTGGAGCTAGTTACAAGTCTTAAAAACTGGTCCAGATCTAACTGGACATACCTCCAAAATTTTTCGTTAGCAATTCACCCTACACTGCCATGTCATGTAAGGAAGGTCTGAGGTTGTAAGTAATTATACCGAAGAGTCATTAATGTGAATAGCAGTGCTCCTATCTAATTTCCCCTGGGGCACACGGAAATTACCTTTGTGCCTGCGGATGCTTCTGCGTCCACGAGAACTTGCTGTGTTCGGCCTATCAAGAAGTCACCAGACCAGAGGAAATCTATCTGGCAATCTAGTATGAACTCACTTTCTTAATCAGACGTCAGTCAGTGAAGGGTTGCAGAGTTTCAGAAATCCAAAAATGCCATTAATAGTGTATAATGAATGACAATAAAGCATTTTTAAAAATGTATGTAGTGCGTTGGCACTAAAAAGGACTGACAATTACTGTACGTAATTTAAGCCTACTTCTCGAGTCACAGTAAATGTTATATTCCAACAAAAGCGCATTAATATCTAGCACAAGTACCAAAACTATGATAAGTATTCAATTCACGACGAGGAATTTGCAACTTAGCCAGATGAGGGCAGCACCAGAAAAAATCGGTAATGAATAAATAGTTGGTAGTAGACATGTCTAACAGTTACTAATGTTTTGACTAGAAATTTGCTAGTCAAATCGAAAAGTAGGGAGTGAGGACGCTGTGAGCTTAAAAATCTAAGCCGTACGAGTGTGTCAGCCATCAAACTGTTAAACAAGTGACTTACGGTCAGAGGTTACCCCCAAATGTAGCACATAGCTGTCAACAGTGATGATCATCATTCAGCTATCGCTAAAATTCTCTTTTACTCTGCAGTGCTACGCAATGGATGTCTGCCCGGACGAGATATTGAAGAACGATGCTGCCGCACGACACAAACAAGTCCTTCAGTTGCATGTTCTGTGTTGCGCTAATGTGGCTCACATTTTCGAGAGTCTGTATGCCATCCATTACAGTCTCACTATTTATAAATGTTTTTTGAAATACTGGGTACTACATAAGAGAAGGCCATCGCTTAAAGTTCACAAATCGTCGTTACAGAAGGACTGACCATATTATATGAACTTCTCACGTATTTCGTTTATTACAGCTCCTTTACATAACTCACAAAAACAATAACGTTTATACAACTACCAAAGTGCTATGCACTACGTAATGCAATATGCAAAGAAATTTAATTGAGTTCGAAATCTAATTCAATAGGATTCGTGTACAAAGAAGCAAGGAGCAAGGAATGTGGTCGTATTATCACGAATCAACTACTGCGAACGGTAGAATAATGACAGTTTCTGGCGTTTTTTTTAAAAGAAAAATATAAAAAATAAAGTCCTATGGCTCTTAAGTAAGTGTAGAATGTCAACGAACTGCCTCTGCGGTACTCATTGTTTGCCGTGACCTTCAAATTCCGTCATATTTTCCCAAACTTTGGCAAGTTTATTTACGTGTTCATAGGTATAAAGTAATATTTAGTACCAAATTCTGTATCTTATACTACATAATTTTATCCGAACATATAGGGTACCTTATCCCTGTACACCTTCTGCGCTACATTTCCGCATCTGTGGATATCTGATTCGTCCTTATCCATAATTCTCCCTTGATGTGCGTTGTGATAACCATTTTGTCCAGGTGAGACGTAAGTACCAGTTTGCAGAAATATAAAGATTATTTGTTTAGGGTCTGAGGGACAACATTCCCTTGGTTTTCCGCCCACTCAGGTTTAATGGTATTTCAAACTTTCAACAACCTCATCCGGTAACAGATGATTTTAGTAACAGGTATTTCAACAGATGCTGTACTAATATTATACCAACGGCCTTCCCGCAGTTGTAACACCGGTTCCCGTCAGATCACCGAAGTTCTGCGCTATAGGGCTTGGCTAGCACTTGGATGGGTCACTTGTTGGCAAGCGGAGTGTACTCAGCCCTTGTGAGACCAATTGAGTAGTTACTTGATTGAGACGTTGCGGTGCCTGTCACGGAAACCAACAACGGCCGGGAGAGCGGTATGCTGACCACATGGCCCTCCGTATCCGCATCCGGTGAGCCTAAGGGCTGAAGATGACACGGCGGCCTTCAAGGCCTGTTCCCGAGGCAAGGAATTAGCATACTCTTCCAGACATTACTTTGATGCCTGAGATGGAGAAATGCCGGTATAACCATTGACCAGGTAATCATCTCTTCCCTAGGCTTTCAATCTGCAGTGGTACCACTTACGGTATAGCCGTTGGCCCTTTCAGTGGTGTCATAATTTGAACTCAGCGCGCCGGCCGCGGTGGTCTCGCGGTTCTAGGCGCGCAGTCCGGAACCGTGCGACTCCTACGGTCGCAGGTTCGAATCCTGCCTCGGCCATGGATGTGTGTGATGTCCTTAGGTTAGTTAGGTTTAAGTAGTTCTAAGTTCTAGGGGACTGATGACCACAGCAGCTGAGTCCCATAGTGCTCAGAGCCATTTGAGCTCAGCGCCTTCCTTGATGACATGGATCCGGTTGGTCAATGCACTGTACATAGTTTTTATCACATCAGATATAAGTCTATGGTTGTGTCTGAGTCAGCTTTCGGCATGTGCTGATTACTTCACATCTCTACATCGACTGCGGTGTCGATCTTCTAGTAACGCTGTGTCACTACAAGTATGGACAAAAATAAAATAGTTCCTTGTTTATTCCCTTAAGTCGACACAAAACGGTGAAGTGTCATTTGAACGACGAGAACAAACATTATCCTTACACCAGGAACACTTGACCGCAGAAAAATTAACGCTTTCAGGCACTCCATAGTTATTACTAATTTTATAGAGATAGAACTGCGGTGGAGTAAGAAATGGCCCTGACTGTTGCTCTACTTGTTCTGTTGTATACCTGTCATACTTAAAGCAATTCGTGAAACGTGCCGGCGCGAACTGATAATTCATAAATGACTGAAATTTAAGACTGCTGTCTTCCTGATAAACCTCAACTGACACAAAGCTGTAGGAAACAATATTGTCCGACAGTTCTCTTAAAAACACTTTCCATGGTCCAGACATATTCTTTATCGAGAGTCACACTGATCGTTTCGGGTGGAATCTCAGTTATATCAACAGTCTTTTTGTTGTCCTCCCCAAAGATGGAGGTGTCGTTATGTCCAGACCAAGAGCCAACGAAAGCAATGAATTAATTTCTGCAACAGTTTTGAGGGAAGTGTTAAAAATTATTATTTCATACTTTTTCAGATAGGTCGATTATAAGATTTTTTGCCACTAAACAGTCTTTTTTCGTTTTGGTTCTAATAAACATTGAGGTCCCTGAAGACAGATATAAAGCTGTGGAAACAGTAATCCACTCATACTTACCATTGACATTATTGTATACGAATTTTTCAGTTATGAAATAATTGCCTGTCCTACCCTCGTACCTTGTATGTGGAGGGTTACTTCAAGTGTCATTGGATAGCATTTTGAAACACGATTTTCTACTCATTTTGATTTTTCCGATTACAGCGCCATCTGTCGCGTAAAGAAAAAAAATGTTTCAGACAAAATTTACGTAGTTTTTCCGTAGAATCAGAATCTGCAATAATAAATGTGGAGTTTCATTTAAGATTTCGAAGTCCCCGCCCGCCACCCCCCTCCCCCCCTGACGGGGTGGGATGGGAGTTGAATTTGGTATCATTGGATGTCTCATTCCGAGACAAACAAATTTAAACTATAATTTTTTTGGATCCAATGAGTTGTTTTCGAGATATTTCAGTGTCTTCAGATCAACTGAACACCGTGTATGCCGCAAGCATACGCTGATCGCCAAAACAAGGAATTATCGCCGTAAAATTTCGACAAAGCGAGGTGGCGAAGCGGCTAGCACACTGGACTCCCATTCGGGAGGACAACGGTTCAATCCCGCGTCCGGCCATCCTGGTTTAGGTTTTCCGTGATTTCCCTAAATCACTTCAGGCAAATGCCGGGATGGTTCCTTAGAAAGGGCACGGCCGATTTCCTTCCCCATCCTTCCCCATCCTTCCCCATCCTTCCCTAATCCGAGCTTGTGCTCCGTCTCTAATGACCTCGTTGTCGATGGGACGTTAAACAGTAATCTCCTCCTCCTCCTCCGTAAAATTTCGGTAATATCCAATAAGGTAATTACAGATAATGTGAAATAACCAGTGCGAAGCATTAAATGTGGATCAAACGTGGCAGTCGGATGCTTTTATTGACCTCCTCTCTCAGAAAATATAGTGGTATAATGCTTCGGTGAAAAATGGAGAATATCGCGGATAAATCATGGTGTGAGGCTTCAGCTTTCCCACGCGATTCAAACATGTGTGCAACTACAGGAGAACTTGCAGAAGAAGTCAGGGCCCAGAGCTGCAATGAGGCCATGGACAAACAGCAGGTGCTCGTCACTGAAATGTCTCACCAGCTCCCGTGTCATCAGATCACGAGCGCCGGAACCAGGCCATAGCCCGTTGTCACGTAATCGACGCAGCTTGTCCGACCTACTGCCGGGTACGCCACACTTTCCGGACATCGACACGCACCAGACGCTTCGACGTGACCCGGATGTGCCGCTGTTACAGTCTAATGAGCAAGGAGAAGTAGTACTGAACCACGGCCGAACCAGCTCGTCATCGTTCAGCCAACTGGGCAGTAAGTGACGCCCAGTCTCTATCAATCGGAGCTGCCGCCGTAACTCTGCCGCCACCGGGTAGCGAACCGACGACCGCCGCCCGTCTGCCCAGCCCGGGTAGCCAAAGCCCTGACAGACATCCACCCTTGCTCTTCAGCGTCAGTCCTGAGGTCGACTCACGGCCACGCCACTGCTGTGCCTTTAAGATGCCGCGACCTGCCGCAGTAGAGAAGACATAGTGGCTGCCCGAGATCGCAGTGTTGCCGCATCCCGCCGTCTCAGCTCCCTTAGCATACCGGTGAAGCCCGCGCAGCGCTCCGTCCCCCGGGCAGAACGTGCAAGCCCTGCGCTGTACGTTATTGCCTTCACTTACAACGCCGTAATATTACGTGCAGAAGAAAATGCACTTGAGTGACTTTTCTAGCTGGGTGGAACAATTAAAAGTTTGTTAATGTTCGTGGAGGAATCAAGTTGAATGATCGAGTAAAGGACTGTGTATATATCCACCGCTGGTATGTCTGACACTTCCCAGTACCTCTCTCTTGTCTCCCAAACCAAATACAGACCTTACCGCACCCACAGGACCACTACAACCCATTCTGCGAAGCAAGAACTGCTCATTTTTAACTCTGATTTTCCGACAATTATACCAGTCCTGCAGCAGGTGTCACAGACAAAGTTTCACATGAGTGCATCCAAAGTATTTAGAGGAAATTACATTCAGCAGTTAGAAAATCAACTCGTGAGACCAGCGTTCAAAATGGTTCAAATGGCTCTGAGCACTATGGGACTCAACTTCTGAGGTCATTAGTCCCCTAGAACTTAGAACTAGTTAAACCTAACTAACCTAAGGACATCACACACATCCATGCCCGAGGCAGGATTCGAACCTGCGACCGTAGCGGTCTCACGGTTCCAGACTGCAGCGCCTAGAACCGCATGGCCACTTCGGCCGGCTGAGACCAGCGTCTTAAATATCCTAGTAACAATTAGATTCCAATATTTACATTCAGTTACTGCAGAGCAGATAATCGGAAGCCACTAGCCAGTTATTGGATCAATGAAAATACGCTATGTGATCTAAAGTATCCGGACACCCCAAAAAACATACGTTTTTCATATTAGGTGCATTGTGGCGCCATCTACTGCCAGGAACTCCATATCAGCGACCTCAGTAGTCATTAGACATCGTGAGAGAGCAGAATTGGGCGGTCCGCGGAACTCATGGACTTCGAACGTGATCAGGTGATTGGGTGTCACTTGTGTCATACGTCTGTATGCGAGATTTCAAAATTCCTAAACATCCCTCGGTCCACTGTTTCCGATGTGATAGTGAAGTGGAAACGTGAAGGGACACGTGCAGCACAAAAGCGTGCAGGCCGACGTCGTCTGTTGACTGACAGAAACCGCTGACAGTTGAAGAGGGTCGTAATGTGTAATAGGCAGACATCTATCCAGACCATCACACAGGAATTCCAAACTGCATCAGGATCCATCGCAAGTACTATGACAGTTAGGCGGGAGGTGAGAAAACTTAGACGCGCGGGGTGGTTCAAAACGGCTCTGAGCACTATGGGACACAATATCTTAGGCCATCAGTCCCCTATAACTTAGAACTACTTAAACCTAACTAACCCAAGGACATCACACACATCCATGCCCGAGGCAGGATTCGGACCTGCGACCGTAGCGGTCCCAAGACGCGCGGTGTGGCCGCGCGGTCTCAGCGCCTCGTCACGCTCCGTGCGGCTACCCCAATCGAGGTTCGAGTTCTTCCTCGGGCATGGGTGTGTGTGTTGTCCAAAGCATAAGATACTTTAAGTTAGATTAAGTAGTGAGTAGGCTTAGGGACCGATGACCTCACTTTGGTCGCATAAGACCTTACCACAAATTTCCAAATTGAGAAAACTTGGATTTCATGGTCGAACGGCTGCTCATAAGCGATCCGATGGCCGGGTGTGGGTATGGCGAATGCCCGGTGAACGTCATCTGCCAGCGTGTGTGGTGCCAACAGTAAAATTCGGAGGCGGTGGTGTTATGATACGGTAGTGTTTTTCACGGAGGGGGCTTGCACACCTTGTTGTTTTGCATGGCACTATCACAGCAAAGGCCTACATTGATGTTTTAAGCACCTTCTTGCTTCCCCCTGTTGAAGAGCAATTCGGGGATGGCGATTGCATCTTTCAACACGATTGAGCAACTGTTCATAATGCACGGAACGGCCTGTGACGGAGTGGTTGCACGACAATTACATCCCTGTAATGGACTGGCCTGCACAGAGTCCTGACCTGAATCCTGTAGAACACCTTTGAGACGTTTTGGAACGCCGACTTCGTGCCAGGCCTCACCGACCGACATCGACACCTCTCTTCAGTGCATCACCAGGTGAAGAATCGGCTGCTATTCGCCAATAAACCTTCCAGCACCTGATTGAACGTATGCCTGCGAGAGTGGAAGCTGTCATCAAGGCTAAGGGTGGGCCAACACTATATGAATTCCAATATTTCCCATAGAGGGCGCCACGAACTTTTAAGTCATTTTAAGCCAGGTGTCCGAAAACTTCTGATCACATAGTTTATATATTAAAAGCAACGTTAAGAAAGGTAAGAACATATTTATACTTAGCAAGGACGACAGGAAACAAACTGCATATTGCTTGAATAGCAAAAATAGAACAGTCGTCTCAATAGCCGACTATTTGTAGAGTCTTAATGGAAGCAGTTCTGGAGTATTGTGGAATAGTATACTGATGCTAAAAGGAGTTGAAACGACTGGAAAGACACGCCGTGGTTCAATTGCCGTGTTGAAAGGTTGCTTCGAAAGTAAAGAGAGCTTGACCACAGATTTAAACGATGTCAAAACTTTGCTGTCAAAGAAACGCGGAACGAATCCAGGAGCTTCAGCCAGAGCAATGAGTAAAGCGTCTAATGAATCTGAAAATAAGTTTTTACGAAGAGATCTGATGATAAATCTTAAGATGTTGTGAACATATGTAGAATCGATAAGTGGATCAAAGGCATCTACAATATTTATCAGTGATCATGCTGACACAGAAAGAGAGAATAACACAGGGGAGGCCGCGATACAGAATTCCATCTTTTATGATATTTAACTGGGGAAAATACTAATTAGAATGCTGAAATGTTTGATATTGAGATTACTCTCCCAAAACATGACACAATTTCCACGCCGTAGGTTTACTGTCAACAGCAAGCAATGTCCCATTGTCTGAAGCACCCCTGATGCCCTGGTAGAAAATATGTTGACTATAACGGGACGTAATACATATAGGATGAATCAAAATTAGCTCTCGGATACCACAGAGCGATTCCTAGCATACTAACAATACAAAAATCTCTTTAGGATAATTTCACCCCCTGAATATTTTCGGTAGGAAATGGATGTGAAGGAAAGGCAATTTGGCAACACTGTAATTACTTGTTCTACGATTACCTTCAGCCAACACTCGGTAGCTAATCTACCCAGTCAGAGCGTTTGTATAGTTTTGTGTTAGAATACCCAAGTTCCTGAGTTCGATTCCGGTTCTAACGGCTTTACTTTCTAATTTCGATATTCCCAGTAATGCTGTAGCATACACTGTTTCCTGAATGATACGCATCATACAATAACAGTTATTTTAATGTTCAGAATAACAACTATTAGCCAGCGATGTTAAAAATATTCGTGAAGAAAACTAATAATCAGTTAAAAATAAATTACTTGCAATGAGACAGAAACAACTAAAACATTTATCAGTGTGGTGATGTTAAATGTATACAGGGTGACTCCGTGATGATTTTACAAATTTTCAGTGGTAGCAGAAAGGAGTAAATATGTATCTATTTGAGGCAAGAGGCCTCTGTTCCAGGAACGATCGGCTCGGAAGTTAAAAGCGAGAATCGTTCTGAAACCTCCGTCGTGCATGTACCGGTGTCATTGCTAAGACTGTACGGTAGACAATTTTCTAAAGTGGTACTATGGATCAAAATAAGAAAAGGAAATAAAATAAATTTCGTTTACTTCACGCCTATGGTCACAATTTTTTGTCGTCAGACTACCGGTTTCAGTCTATAATGACCATCTTCAGATCTGTTATAGAAAGACAAGTCTTAATATACTGGAGCCATAATGGGATCGTCAAATCTTGTTAACAGAACTGTTAAAAGCATATTAGTGCTGTTGACAAGAAGACTCTTGTATATACCATTATTTATATACACTTGACGTTGCTGGTGCTGATTTTGAGTTTAGCATTTGACGATGCCACAATGACTCCAGTATATTAGGACATGTCTTTATATAACAGATCTGAAGACGGTCATTATAGACAGAAACCGGTAGTCTGACGACAAAAAATTTGTAACCATAGACGTGAAGTAAAGGAAATTTATTCTACATTCGGGTCACTGTTCAATTCACTACCATGTCGCAGCTTGTGAAACTCAAATAAAATTGTGGGTATAAAAAGCATAACTTAAGAGGTATGAACACTTGTTCATCTTCAATACTGTGAAAAAAATTTTCTATTGAACAACTGGACATAGCTGTGAAGGTATTTGTTTTATCCTGCTACATTTGATGATTCCCAGGTTGAAGTAAAGAACACCTTTATTCACGACATAGGTTCACAAGTAAGTTAGTTCCAATAACAAGTGAAAGATCGTTAATGCTCACTTAAGAGTAACAGAAACAAATATCACTGGCGTGCTATCAATTGAGACGGCAGTCCCATTCCGAGTGGCGTGTAGAACGGCATTAGTGAGCGGCCATGCCGTGTGAAGTAACGTGGAGCAACACGGAGACTGTGCGCCAGAAAGGAACGTCCTAGCTGGTCTAAGTTGATTCCGATTGATAGGCTACAAATGTAGCCGGCTCCTGGTCTGGAAATAAGCGATTTCCTGGTGCACGCGCTGCTCCAATCGTAGCTGGTGGAGCGTGTAATAGACGGTGAATCAACAGAAAGTTTGTATACAGTATGTTGTCCGTAACAAGCAATGCCCGCGTGGTTTTAGTGTTGTATCCTCTGGAGGAGAGGGGCCTGCGGGCGACGTGCAGGCAAACCCGCAGGGCGAAGGCGTCGTACTGGAAGCGTACGTAGGCGGAATCGTGGCGGACCTTCTTTGCCCAGCGTAGTGCAGCATATCAATGTAGCATGTACTCAACAAGTCGTTGCAAGTCCCCCGCAGAAATACTGTGTCGTGTTGTCTCTACAGCCGTTCCTAATTGCGGAAGTGTTATCAGTGCAGGATTTTATGCACGAACTAACCTTTAGACTAACTCCCACAAACGTTCGACAAGATTCATGTCTGGCGATCTCGGTGGCCAAAAGATTCGTTCGAACTACCCAGAATGTCCTTCAAACCTATCACGAACAACTGCGGTCCGGTGATATGGCGCAGTGTCATGCGTAATAATAAGTGGTCTCCAAGTAGCCGAACATCCAGAGGACCCCGTCCATTCAACGTAAACACAGCCCCCACCATTATGGAGCTACCAGTCGTCTAGGGGGTTGGGTCGTTTGGGGGAGTACACCAGACAGCGGTCTCATCGGATTAGGGAAGAACGGGGAAGGAAGTCGGCCGTGCCCTTTCAAAGGAACCATCCCGGCATTTCCCTAGAGCAATTTAGGGAAATCACGGAAAACCTAAACCAGGATGGCCGGACGCGGGATTGAACCGTCGTCCTCCCTAATGAGAGTCCAGTGTGCTAGCCACTGTGCCTCCAGTCGTCTAGGGTCCAACGGATGTGATCACGAGCCCAGGAGAGGCGCTGCAAGTGATGTCTTCATATTAGCAAAGTCCCTCGCCTCGGTCGTCTGCTGCCATAGCCCATTAACAAAAATTACGCAGCAATGTCCTAATGGATACGTTCGTTTCACGTCCAACACAGATTTCTCCTGTTATTTCACGCAGTGTTGCTTGTCTGTTAGCACTGACAACTACACTCCTGGAAATGGAAAAAAGAACACATTGACACCGGTGTGTCAGACCCACCATACTTGCTCCGGACACTGCGAAAGGGCTGTACAAGCAATTATCACACGCACGGCACAGTGGACACACCAGGAACCGCGGTGTTGGCCGTCGAATGGCGCTAGCTGTGCAGCATTTGTGCACCGCCGCCGTCAGTGTCAGCCAGTTTGCCGTGGCATACGGAGCTCCATCGCAGTCTTTAACACTGGTAGCATGCCGCGACAGCGTTGACGTGAACCGTATGTGCAGTTGACGGACTTTGAGCGAGGGCGTATAGTGGGCATGCGGGAGGCCGAGTGGACGTACCGCCGAATTGCTCAACACGTGGGGCGTGAGGTCTCCACAGTACATCGATGTTGTCGCCAGTGGTCGGCGGAAGGTGCACGTGCCCGTCGACCTGGGACCGGACCTCAGCGACGCACGGATGCACGCCAAGACCGTACGATCCTACGCAGTGCCGTAGGGGACCGCACCGCCACTTCCCAGCAAATTAGGGACACTGTTGCTCCTGGGGTATCGGCGAGGACCATTCGCAACCGTCTCCATGAAGCTGGGCTACGGTCCCGCACACCGTTAGGCCGTCTTCCGCTCACGCCCCAACATCGTGCAGCCCGCCTCCAGTGGTGTCGCGACAGGCGTGAATGGAGGGACGAATGGAGACGTGTCGTCTTCAGCGATGAGAGTCGTTTCTGCCTTGGTGCCAATGATGGTCGTATGCGTGTTTGGCGCCGTGCAGGTGAGTGCCACAATCAGGACTGCATACGACCGAGGCACACAGGGCCAACACCCGGCATCATGGTGTGGGGAGCGATCTCCTACACTGGCCGTACACCACTGGTGATCGTCGAGGGGACACTGAATAGTGCACGGTACATCCAAACCGTCCTCGAACCCATCGTTCTACCATTCCTAGACCGGCAAGGGAACTTGCTGTTCCAACAGGACAATGCACGTCCGCATGTATCCCGTGCCACCCAACGTGCTCTAGAAGGTGTAAGTCAACTACCCTGGCCAGCAAGATCTCCGGATCTGTCCCCCATTGAGCATGTTTGGGACTGGATGAAGCGTCGTCTCACGCGGTCTGCACGTCCAGCACGAACGCTGGTCCAACTGAGGCGCCAGGTGGAAATGGCATGGCAAGCCGTTCCACAGGACTACATCCAGCATCTCTACGATCGTCTCCATGGGAGAATAGCAGCCTGCATTGCTGCGAAAGGTGGATATACACTGTACTAGTGCCGACATTGTGCATGCTCTGTTGCCTGTGTCTACGTGCCTGTGGTTCTGTCAGTGTGATCATGTGATGTATCTGACCCCAGGAATGTGTCAATAAAGTTTCCCCTTCCTGGGACAATGAATTCACGGTGTTCTTATTTCAATTTCCAGGAGTGTATATGCAAACACCGCTGCTCTCGGTCGTTACGTGAAGGCCGTCGGCACTGCGTTGTCAGTGGTGAGAGGTAATGCTTGATATTCGGTACTCTCGGCTCACTCTTGACACTGTGGATCTCGGAATATAAAATTCGCTAACGATTTACGAAATTAAATGTCCCACATATCTAGCTCCAACTAGCAATCCGGCTACAGTGGTCGTTAATTCCTTTCACGCGGCCATAATCACGTCGGAAACCTTTTCACATGAGTCACCTGAGTACAAATCATAGCTCCACCAATGCGATGGTACCACCATCTGTATATGTGCATATCGATATGCCACGACATTTGTCACCTCAGTGTACAGCAGTATGCATTTTAGAGTCTTTACCTACATGGCATTTTTTCTTGGTTTCGTCCATGGAAACCAAAGATCTTTCAGTACAAGAGACGTGTTTCACAGTAGCAAACATGGATAAGAGTTCATAGCATAGATTTTAATGTATGCATTTTGAATCTCATGTTCACTAAACTTTTTTTTTATTTTGGTCCATACCACCATCTCAAAAAGCTGCCTACCCTACAATCTTAGTAACATCAGGACCGGTACATGTGTTCCACTATCAGAGCTATAGGAACGATTTTTGCTTATAACTTTCGACTCGCTCATTTGCAGACCAGGGTCCCTCACCGCAAATTTATACATATACCCTTCTCCACTATACCTCAAAGTTTGTAACATCATCACGGAACACCCTGTATATGACATTGAGTAAGAGCGGCCAGTTCTAATATTTTAATGTGCTATAAGTGACATCGTGCCTTTCTCTGTACTCTCATTACTGTGTTAGTATTAACTAATCATATGTGTTTTGCAGTAAAACCTGCTGTAATTACTGTATAACTAATAAGAAGCTAAATACTACATCACAATGTGTAGAATTATAAAATAAAAAAAAGTGTTGCACTTGGACCTGGAATCGAACTCTTGGACTTGAGTGCTCTAACACAAAACTTTACCCTGTGTACTAATTGTGTAGCACTGCAGAACACTTTTCAGTGAAAATACTTGTCGGTATGTGGTTACAGCGTTGCCAAATTGATTTTGTTTGACTTAAATTTTCTATCGAAAATATGCACAGGATGAAATTGGGATAGAAATATTTTAGCATTCTTACTTTGCAATTAATTGCGTTTTGGCGTCATAGTGCGATAATTTGCTTCACATTTTAGAACAGAAAATTTGGGAACCGTGATTTGGGATCGTATGAATTAATGGCTCTGAGCACTATGCGACTTAACTTCTGAGGTCATCAGTCGCGTAGAACTTAGAACTAATTAAACCCAACTAACCTAAGGACATCACACACATCCATGCCCGAGGCAGGATTCGAACCTGCGACCGTAGCAGTCCCGCGGTTCCGGACTGAGCGCCTAGAACCGCTAGACCACCGCGGCCGCGTATGAATTAATATTTGATAGCATTATCCACCAGTATAAGACCTCGAATCTGTGAAACGAGAAACCGGAGGAAGGAACAAGGAAAATGTCCTTTACAAAATTTGGATTTCCTCTATCCTGAGACAATCTATACATAACACGAATGGAAGAATCTGGGTGTCGTTTCTTCTTGAATCAGCGTGTCACATTTCTTACTTTCTACGAAATCTTCTAAATCTTCTCCCCTTGACATTTTCAGTTTTATCTCTGTGTTATCGTGACATCTTTCCATGTTATTTTGTTGCATGACTAAATGGATACAAGCTATTAAAGTAGATGCATCTTTAAAAAAAATGTGTTCCAAAATCTACCTTGTATTTACAACAATGGAAATCCGGGATGGGCAATATGTATGAGACACACTGAAAACAGGCACACAGAAAGGAGAAAACAAATGCTTAGCATTCGAACAAAGTATCACACACACACAAACACAAACACACATAGTTCAGAGGTTATATACCGCAAAGTTGTTTCTTCCAGGCAACACATTTTGATATCTCCTGGTAATTACATTGGTTCCGATGCTGAAACACACTGTATAAAACAATGTTTCTGAACCATTTACGAAAGATCAAGTACTATATTGGAAAAACCTTACAGGGTCATCCAAAACTTGTATGACTATGCCGCTAATTACACAAAGAAAGGTTGGAGACATTTGAATAAGTATGACAGAAGTAAGATATATTTTGACCCAAAAATACCGTGTTACTCATGGCCAGTCCTCACTTGTTATTACAGTACGATTCTGTTTCCCAACAGTAGCCCAAAGCTCTGAGAGGGAACTTGTATCGATTACGTGGCTGTCGCCTGTCTGGATAACGTTCCCGTTACTGACATAATGCGTGTTGCATAAAACAAATCGACAGTGGCAGCTGAATGATCCTATACTTATTATGCCCCTTTGCATGTAGTCGTCCATAAGCCGCTGATTGCGAAAATTGCAGCATCTGGTAGGGAAACGACAGCTATTGTGAAATTCCCTTGACAGATATGGTGTCTAAAACTGACTCTTCCGAATAACGACACAAGTTGTATCGCTCTACAGTTTTGCTTACACTGCAATGACACTAAAATGCTGTGATCACATTGTAAATTGTCATATTGTTTACTGTCTACATTTACATACTGTTTTCTACCCGACATGAAATCCTCAATAAAAGAAGTGGTACCAGGCTGTCTTCTGAATCACCACCGTTGACGGTTGGCACGTCAGCACTGGCTGTCGCACATATCTACAAGGAATGGTGTACCATGTAATATGGCGTAAGAAAAGAGGTAACAAAAAGTCCAAAACCGAAAGGAACGAAAACAAGGGTCACTTCTTGTCAATGACGATATGTTTTTAAACTCGCAGGAATTGCTGCTGGCAATGGATGTAGGTCAATCGCAGCCTGTTTCCCAGCAAACGTTGCGAAGGAGCCTGCGTGCGATGGGCATTTGGGGTCGGATACTACGCAACTGGCCATTGTTCATAGCAGCACCTAGGACTACACATATTCAGTGGAACAATCAACTCAGAATCTGGACAGTAGCTGCCTAAAGGTCATTGGTGTGGTCCAACGTGTGGCGTATTCGTCTATTTTCAAGTAATGCTAGGCGTTTGGATCGAAGTGTATAGTGAGTTTAGTTTAAACCAGATGTGGTCCTGTGACGTTTTGGGAGGTGTTTTTAGTACTGTGATTTCTCCTCAATCTCTCAGGTTACTGTGTTTGTTATGATCTGACGAAACTACTATCGTACAGTCGTAAATGTGGGTTGTGTGATCGTACTGAGATATAGCTAATCGGATCTACAACATGTGAAACATTAGTTCAGAAGGATAAAAAGGTGTAGTTAACATCATACAGTGCATTGCCACAGGAATGAACTGAATATTTACAACTCTCTTTGAACAGTAAATCGCCACTTAAAGTACACAATTACAAATTCTTCTCTTGAAGCACAAGTTCAACATTTACAATAGTACAGTTCCATCTGAGACTTGAATAGCACTGGTCTCCTAACTATAGGATGTTGACTGCTTTATCAGAAGTCACGAACTGGGGCAGAGCGAGTTCATGCTCGGCTCTCTATTGACCTCCGTGCAATGGCTCTCCAGTACTGAAAGAGAGGGTTTGTCTTAAGGAGCGCCTCCCATTAGCTGTTGCCGTTTACAGACATAGCTAATGTCTGTGGTATCGATGCGCGTTGCCGACTTCCATGTAGCACCGTGATCTTTGGACACTGCTACAGTGAGCGTGAAATAGAATGTCTATTTCAGCTTTCTCGGTTGTCAAATGTTGAATTTTCCACTACTCTGAAGCGCCAAAGAAACTGGTATAGGCATGCGCACTCAAATACAGAGATATGTAAACATGCAGAATACGGCGCTGCGGTCGGCAACGCCTAGATAAGACAACAAGGGTCTGCCGCACTTGTTTGGTCGGTTACTGGCTGCTACAGTGACAGGTTATGAAGATTTAACTGAGTTTTAACGTGGTGTTATAGTCGGCGCACGAGCGATGGAACACAGCATCTCCGAGGTAGCAGTGAAATGGGGATTTTCCCGTACGACCATTTCACAAGTGTACCTTGAATATCAGGAATCCGGTAAAACTTCAAATCTCTGACATCCCTGCGGCCGGAAAAAGATCCTGCAAGAACGGGACTAACGACGACTGAAAAGAATTGTTCAAGGTGACAGACGTGCAACCCTTCCGCAAATTGCTGCAGATTACAATGCTGGGCTATCAACAAGTGTCAGAGTGCGAACCATTCAACGAAATATCATCGATATGGGCTTTCAAAGCCGAAGGCCCACTCGTGTACCCTTGATGACTGCACGACAAAAACTTTACGCCTCGCCTGGACCCGTCAACATCAACATTGAACTGTTGATGACTGGAAACATGTTGCCTGGTCGGACGAGTTTCGTTTCAAATTGTATCGAGCGGAGGGACGTGTACGGGTATGGAGACCTCCTCATGAATCCATGGAACCTGCAGGTCAGCAGGGTGGATGCTCTGTAATGGTGTGAGGCATGTGCAGTGATATGAGTCCCCTGATACGTCTAGATACGACTCTCACAAGTGACAAGTGTGTAAGCATCCTTTCTGATCCCCTATACCCAATCATGTCCTTTGTGAATCCCGACTGACTTGGAAAATTCCATCAGGACGCCACACGTCCAGAATTGCCACAGAGTGGCTCCAGGAACACTCTTCTGAGTTTAAACACTTCCGCTGGCCACCAAACTCCCCAGACATGAACATTATTGAGCATATCTGGGATACCTTGCAACGTCCTGTTCAGAAGAAATCTCCACGCTCTCCTAATCTTACGGGTTTATGGACAGCCCTCCAGCACTACTTCAGAAATTAGTCGAGTCCCTGCCACATCGTGTTTCGACGTTTCTGCGTGCTCGCGGGGGCCCTACACGATATTAGCCAGGTGGAACAGTTCCTTTAGCTCTTCAGTGTATATATTCATGTTAAGCATACTGTGGACGTTTCTGTCTTACAAGATGAAAACAGCCATGTTCACAGGGCTGCCGTGTACATCCCTGGTTGAAAAACATTCAGGAACCCTTCCACATCTCGACTGGTCTGCTAAATCACTCGACCTTAATCCCATAGAAAATTCCTGGGACTGTTCGGAATATCGAGAAAAACGTCCGGTTTGCTTACATTCTCATAACTGACCAGTTATTGTGTAATAAATTACCCTATAGAGGAAATTGTGAACAGTGCTTAGTTGATGAACTGTATGTGTTCAAAGGGAGAGACAGAGAGAGAGAAAGAGAGAGAGAGAGAGAGAGAGAGAGAGAGAGAGAGAGAGAGATATGGGGGTAGCCAGACGGATGAGGCCGTAATTGAGATTGAAGGAGGTGATACGAGGGGTGAGGGAAAGAGGGGACAGGGGTGACATGTAAATGGGATGGAGGATGGAGAGATAAATAAGTGCGGGGGAGCATCGGGTTCGGGAAGAGGAGGAATAAGAATCAAAGCTTGAATCGATAGGCTATACAAGCCGGTGAGGGAAACAAGTGAAGTTACCGAAAATGAACCGTCCCAACGTGCCAAAGAAAAGAGAAAAGAAAAAACAATCTTGCAGCTACTGATTTTCTGGTACGTGATCACTATTCTAAATAACGTCTGTGGACAATTTAAGAGGCGAGATGACTGCGCAATCGGTGGGCAGGAGTGAAGATTAAACGGGACGCTAGCGGAATTACGTATCGGTGGATACGATGAGGGAAGCTGTGCGCTGCCGGGGAGGTCAACTTAATTTACTTCACAAGATAGGAACGGCTAAAAGGTTTCCAACCCGTCAAGGAGGCGGGACAAAGTAGAAGATGAAAGAACGAATAACCTCCTCTTCACCGAAGCAAAGCACGGAGAAGCAGTATAAAAGGCGTGTCAATAAGAGCCAGGAACTTTAAAACGAAATATCGGAAAGCTTGCGATTAAATCCCAGCGCTGCAATGACGCATTTAAAGTTCCGACAAGCAAGAAACTGCAAAAATAAATACAGTTTTGAATTTTCAGTTATATTCGTCGTTCTGATATGAAATTCTCTCTCTGCCTTTATTTTACTGGCAATTCGGATTTGTTATTAGGTTTTTGTCTATCTGGACAGTCTCAACGTACATGCGCACGCAATATAGTTTAGTGTGTTACACAACGGCTCGTAAATGTCTTGCTGTCACAAACGAAATGTTTCCGCTTTCAAAGGTTTATAATATTTCAACATTGAGATCGATACAGACATGTGTATCAGACGTATAAGCAAAAAGTGAAATAATAATAGGCGTTGCTTCGAGCCATTTGACATGAAAGTTTTCTACTAGAGTGATGGATTAAACTTTAGTTAGGACGGATATTAAACCACGCTCTGTCAGAACGAAAATTATTCGATCAGTTGCAGGACATTCGAGAAAATGCGAGATGCTTGGTACAGCAAACAGGCCGTTAAGGGACACATCTGTACTGTACGTAAAAACTCCGTAAACTACAAGTAATTTAATTCGTTTACAAGGGTTATAATGTAAAACAAATGTCGTTTTCAACCTGTTCTAGGCCGTATTTTCCACAATGGGATATCAGCTAATTCAAGTACACACTTCGGTGTTTTCTGAGTATTTGTGAGGAATGTAGAGAACGGTGATCTATGTTTTACGTAATTCAATACTTATCGCATATATCTTCCCGTGTATCCACGTCTAATGTTTTTCAATGGTATTGATGATAATTTTTTTTGTTATTACATCATTTCAGAAGCCACACCACGCATATATATAAGATGATTTTTTTGATGAGAGGATACGGAACAAAAGGGTTCTAATGAACCTGTGTCCACAAACGCATGGTTTCCATGTTAGAGACCATTTATTCAATCATACGCACTGTACCAAGAAGCCATAGTTACAATACGAATGGTTTCCTCCTAGAGGATGGTACTGTTCCTCATACGCCGTGCTCTAGCGCCATCTCCTGCTATAGTAATTGATAATGTTCTGTCCGGTTCACTTTTCTTGCTGACTCATGTGAGTCGATGTGATGCAGAGTTGTACACAATGGTTCCGTATTCGAATCGAAATCTTGTTGACAACGCGTTTACTTACGGAAAGGCAAATGGCAACGGGCTGCGGGTAGCAAGGTTGTATCAGGAGACGTATCCCCGCCGAAAACAGCAGCAGCAATCAGTGTTTGCAGCAATGTTTCACGGTTTGTCTGAGACAGGTTCGCCGGCCGAAGTGGAACTGCGGTTAAAGGCGCTGCAGTCTGGAACCGCAAGACCGCTACGGTCGCAGGTTCGAATCCTGCCTCGGGCATGGATGTTTGTGATGTCCTTAGGTTAGTTAGGTTTAACTAGTTCTAGTTTCTAGGGGACTAATGACCTCAGCAGTTGAGTCCCATAGTGCTCAGAGCCATTTGAACCATTTTTTTTTTTTTTGACACAGGATCGTTTCAGGATAAAGGAAATCATATAGGACTTACCCGAAATGTTTGGACACCACACTTGGAGAAAAATATGATTAACACTGTGGAAAGCGACCGCCGTGTTAGTACCAGGCAGTTGCCTGCCAGTACAATGTAAGCTAGACGAAAGTGTGGAACATTCTCCATGACCGTTGCTACTACCTATATCACTTACAGCGTGTGCAGACTTACCACATTGGTAGCAGTTTTGTTACTGGTTTCTTCACCAGGCAACCACGATTCCGGGATTTGTGTCATCAATCCTATTCACAGACGGAGCCACATTTACCCGGAATGGTATCTTCAACTTCGTAACACTCATCTGTGGGATAATATGCAGAAGCCCAATGTATGGTGACACCGAATCATTGGGGACGAGTCTTTTTCCTTCCACGTCGCCTAACAGGTCGGAACTAACGGCGTTTCTTGCGGGTGACTTCGCCTCCCCTCCCGGGTGAAGTGCCATTGATGATTCGTAGTGTTATGTGGCTGCTACATGATGGTGCTTCAGCCCACTTCGCCTTTAACGTCCGGACGCATCTCAATCGTGTCTTCCCTGGTCGATGGATCGGACGAGGATTTTCCAGTTGCATGGCCTGCTTGTTCATCGGACCTCAACCTGTGCGATTTCTGGTTATGTGGTCATCTCAAAAGTATAGTGTATTCAGAGCCCATTCCAGATGCTGAGGCACTGGAGATCGTATTCATACTGCCTCTGACACTGTTCGGATGCAGCGTGAACGTGTGAGACAAATCATGCTACGGCGTGCACACACATGCGCTGAGGCACATGGAAACCATTTTCAACACGTACTGTAACTGTTGCTGCATGATACAGAGTGTAGTAGACCGCAGGCCTTGTAACAACGTATGGTTGGATAAATGGTCTCTGGCATGAAAACTAAGCATTTCCGGACATAAGTTCATTAGACCTTTTTTGTTCCGTATCCTCTCATCGATCAATCCGTAGAGTTTGTAGCTGCGGGATTAGCCGAGCGGTCTTAGACGCTGCAGTCATGGACTGTGTGGCTGATCCCGGCGGAGGTTCGAGTCCTCCCTCGGGCATAGGTGTGCGTGTTTGTCCTTAGGATCATTTAGGTTAAGTAGTGTGTAAGCTTAGGGACTGATGACCTTAGCAGTTAAGTCCCATAAGATTTCACACACATCTGAACATTTTTTAGAGTTTGTAGACTGTGGAAAAAATCGCCCTGTGTATAAACTGAGGAAATTATTTCGGTTTGCCAGTACATTACGGAGAAAGTTTCAAAAAACGCTCTTATGCAGACAACACAAGAACAGAAGTTTGGCTGGTCCCAGCGGAGGTTCGAGTCCTCCCTCGGGCATGGGTGTATGTGTTTGTCATTAGGATAATTTAGGTTAAGTAGTGTGTAAGCTTAGGGACTGATGACCTTAGCAGTTAAGTCACTTAAGATTTCACACACATTTGAACAGAAGTTTATCTCTACTGAATGCCAGATATGTCCGTACCCCTCAGACATATGCATTATACTTACTGCTCGGATTTACGTGAGGAGAAGAAGAAGAGGAAGAGGAGGAGGAGGAGGAGGAGGAAGAAAAAGAAGAAGAAGATAATTCCTTCAAAATATCTCTTAAATTTAACTAGTCCGTTAAACATTCACTTCAAACTACAAGTATGTGTACAAGAAACATACGACGGTGGCGCTTCCAGTCAAGAAACTGCAAATGATTTATTATAATATACAATGCATTTTGTGGGTCTATCTTCACATATTAGTCTATTTCAGTTGTATGTATACTCTAATGAATTGAGTGCAGGTTTGTGAAGTTGGTTTTATATGCGTTAAAGTAATACCTGCTAAGCAAAAGGCTTCCCTTCATTCAAAACTGTTTCTTGAAACAACAGCACCTTTGTCGCTTAAACACCACCACAATAACATTCCGTTTCTGCAATAGGACACTAGTGTTTCTTGCTCACGGCACCAAATACGCCATCTACAATTCCTTCTCATACAGGATGAGCACAGATTCCACCAACTAAATTTAAGGTGTTGTTCAGGGAAATTTTCTGAGTATTTTGGTATAACGGACGCTTAATCTTTTTCTTTCTATCTGTATTGCACTAAAAGTATTTACACAACAGTACAATTGTCGACGGTATGCGTAGTGTATCTTGCGTGGGAAACAAACGTTTTCCACTTGCTCACTATATTTGTTGTTGACAACTATAATACTCACTTTATTCTTCGCTCTCAAGCTTAAATTCAGTACTTCTCGGTTCAGTCCCTCCTTTTTTTCTCTTTTTTCCATTAGCGTTAGATGTACGATAGATTGGTTTGCTGATGAAGAGCCGGCCGATATGCATCTCGTGAATGGGTCCATTGAATGTAATCGAAGACCAGCAGAACGACGCTATGCTCAGCTGTTCCCGCAGCAGAGGCAACCCAATCACAATACTTTGCACATATATATAGGTGGCTACGAGAAACTAGATTCGTCGGTGTTATGGTGATTCCATATTACGTGATTGTTCACCGTTGTGAAGTTATTTTCACAGAAACAAAGGCATTTAGGATAACAAACCGAAAATATCATAAGTAAATTATTAATCTGTAACGAACTATTGGAGAACATGGGTCCTTTATAACAAAATACAAGATAACCTATGAAATTTTGTCTGTGGAGCTCGGCTTCGCACTGTGTATGATTCGTGGATCCATTCGATAATTTCTGCAGTTAACGTTATGACTGGACATTTTCCTTCCTCCTTCGTGGACAGTGCCTCCCAGAACCATTTATTTTTCTATTTTCGAATAAAATAAGTGCCCTTGTAACATATGTGAAATGCTGTTTGAACTGTTTGATACACAGGATAGATGGTAACATTTGCTCGTCCCTTAAAAAGAACAGACTAACGCTTAACAGCAACAGAACACAATGTGTTCATTTTCTAACCTTGAACTACTCTGAAAACTAAGTTATTGTACAGCGAAGTTGATAATTTTAAAATTTTATGATTGAATGCATATGAAAAATTTCAACGTAAGTATCGTACTTACCACATTTTGCAGAAATTAAATGTCGTTATATACACTGTAATAATAATAATTATTATAAAATAATAACAATAATAATAGTAATAATAATTTCCACTCTTACTGACACTTAAACCTGTATCTTCTTTACTTTCCGTATTTTCCCTTTATTGTACTACTCCCTGGCTGCATGGTCGGCGCCGCTGACCGCCATGCTGGGGAACCGGGTTCGATTCCCAGTATTTCCAGGGGAATTTTTGCTTGGTGGAAGGACTGGAACGAGGCGTGATCAGCCTCGTGAGACCATCTATGATGCAACGTAGCTACATAGCATCGGTTTCACGGTCAAGAAGCCCGAGAACGACCGCAAAGTGGTGTGCTGACAAGATGCCCATCCACACTGCATCCGATGACACCTTTGGCATAAGATGACATGGCGGTCGATCGGGACCGATTCGCCCGTCTAGGACCAAAACGCCAAAGTTTGCGTTTTACCTTTATTTTCCCTGTATTACCTCCTCTGGTATCATATACTTAGTTGTTAAAGGAGAGCTAAGGACGATCTGCTGTGTTGGTTCACGAGCTTGATACAAATAACTATTCAAGCGTCTCGTAATTTAAAAACGCGACCATTTTCACGCCGAAGTGACAATTATAAGACATTCATATTTTCTATCGGTCGGAAACTGGGTGGAGATCATCACGTCTCTGCTAATTAAAGATCCCGTTCCACAAGTTCTTTTTATTTACAAAACGTAAATTTGCCAATTAAAACAGTCTCAAAACTGCAACTTTAAAACAAACACGCAAAGCCGACGAAAAACGTGCGTACCGTTCTTTCAGTCTACCATCCAAATTGTTTATATTTGCTTACGCACGAAGGAAGTCCCGTAGGACTTTTCAAACTTAACCGCAGCCCGACAGAAATGTCGCTCTGTCTGTAACAGGCAGCATTTTCCGCGCATTCGACTAACTTTTATGTATTTCTTTGCGATATCGTTCGTTATATCTATGCTTTGACTTCTCACATTTCCTGTACATATCTTTCCTCGTGGAAGTCGTGGTAAGCCGGCCGTGGTGGCCAAGCGGTTCTAGGCGCTACAGTCTGGAACTGCGCGACCGCTACGGTCGCAGCTTCGAATCCTGCCTCGGGCATGGATGTGTGTGATGTCCTTGGGTTAGTTAGGTTTAAGTAGTTCTAAGCTCTAGGGGACTGATGACTTCAGAAGTTAAGTCCCATAGTGCTCAGAGCCATTTGACCCATTTAGAAGTCGTGGTAAATAACACAGACTGGTTCAAAAACAACTGCAGCATTTGTTCAAAGATTACTAGATTAAGAAATATTTGTCTTGGATAAAACTTGCTTAACCGTTTTGTAGAATGGAGTCCACTATGTTACATGTTACATAACAACATAATTTTGAGCAATAAACCACAGTACACGGAAATTCCTTTGTAGCACAGTTAATATGTTGTTTACAGAAGTTGCTAGCAATAGTTCACAACCTTTCACTGTAATTTGCTTGTGATTTTTTTGTTCTGCCATTTCTTTTGTATTTGCATTTATTTTTTAGCATTTTTAGTTTTTCAACTTCTTATGAGCCTTCTGTAAATTGCATAGTGACTTGCTCCATGAAGTAGTATCTTTCGCACACATTGTCGCACGGCGGTCCAATTGAGCCTGATGTGGTCACTCCATGGAACGTGGCTGTTAGCCAACGTCATGCTGAGAGAACATTACGAAGGTGATCAATAAACATCATCGGCAGACGCTACAAGGAAAGCGTCGTGCATCACATAGAGGTCTACTATTGAAATTTCGGGAGAGTACGTTCCGCGTAACACAGGACCAGAACGAGAAATTAGAGCGAAAGCGGAGGTTTACCGACATTCATTAACGGAACATTGAAGGGGGGCGGTCGGGTGTGATAGAGGTGGCAGAATTACAATCTAGCGCAGAAGGTAACCTGGATTGCGGAGTATATGTTCAGATGTAGGTGTAAACAAAAACAGTGCTTTCTTACGGTGTGCCTGTGCAGTACGGGTTTTCCTCAACAACTGATATTACGTTATCTTTTCAACAACACTTTTGAATCGAATCGAGGAGAAAACAGCTCAACGGTGCAAACTAGCTGAGTTACGGGGTCCAAATAACGCCATCTTAGTACGTAATATGTTGCAGTTCCGTTAGTAAGTCATGCTGAACCACAAAGTTTATGAAAACGGATCTTTAATCTCTTTAGAACATAAAAACATAAAAATATGATTGATACTTATTTGTGGAGGTTCCGAAACTCCGAATCAGAAAAATATTGCATGCTGGCGTTAATAGGAACACATGGTCCAGTTAACGCCACATATTTTAAACATAAAATGAGATGTTATTTTCACTCATAATTACCATTAGGTCCGCAGCTCGTGGTCGTGTGGTAGCGTTCTCGCTTCCCACGCCCGGGTTCCCGGGTTCGATTCCCGGTGGGGTCAGGGATTTTCTCTGCCTCGTGATGACTGGGTGTTGTGTGCTGTCCTTAGGTTAGTTAGGTTTAAGTAGTTCTAAGTTCGAGGGGACTGATGACCATAGATGTTAAGTCCCATAGCGCTCAGAGCCATTTTTTTTAATTATCATTAATTAACTAAAATGCCACAATGTCCATCTATTTTGAGCTTATATAGCATATGAATATTCACACATAAAAGTCATCACTGTGCACATTCTTGACGCTTGTACGTTGCAAGGTTTGTGTTTTTCTCTAATCACCCACATTTATCATGGAAATACCTGACACATAATTTACACACTGACATGTTCTCCACAGGATCTTTATCACACAGAAAACACATCCAGCTGTGCATCAGCTTGTGCTGCGTTGTGGATCACATGTGGCAGGAAGTTCTTTAGATTTGGTCTTCTTACCAATCTTTTCCATGTCATTAAACAGTGAGGCATTAATTACACTTCCCTTGTAGTTCAACGATTTACGTGTGATCCTCTCAAGGCGTTTTCGTTTTGGCGCGGGGAGAACAGCAGAAAATGATGTAGAAGGTGTAGTTGTTCGTTTTGTTTCTGGCACTTCTTCGTTACCACTGTCGATAGAGCGACTAAAATTAGGGGTTTCTACTGTGCGAGAACTTTGTGAAGGTATTTCTAATGAGGGGAACTCTCGGTGGTTCGTCTTGAGTACTACTAGGATGTGAACCTTCTGTTGTAGGCGTAGTTTGATTCTCAGTTGCTCGTTCTGCTGCTTCAGATACAGCTGACGGAATACATTTCTCTTGTGGAATGACGTTAGGACTGAACGGATGGATCCCAGTGGATACTAAAGTCACTCATTATGTTCCTCGGTGTCAATGCTTTCGTCCATACTGTGTTGAAAATTGTCCCGAAGTCATTTTTTCTGAAGTCACTGGACTTGTTCCTGTCGAAGAATAACATAACTTCTTCGTCCCAAAAGGTCTCGGAACTTTTGAAAACTGCTTTGTCCACTGGCTGCAGTTCATGTGTTGTATCATTATGGAGGCAGTATAGTATGATGTTATCTTTATCTGCACCGGCTACGATGTTCCCATCCAAATAGGATGATGCTCCATCAAATATCAGCACCACTTCTCCAGCTACGTTATATCGGGCAAAGTGGTCAAACCACCTTATGAATAAAACAATTGTCATTGAACCCTTTCCACTCATGACAGTCACAGTTCCACTAGGCGTGTGGTTTTTCCGCTCATGTTTCAAACGTTGGCTTTGAAAATTACCATCGGTGGGATTGATGTACCAAGAGTACTGGCGCATGCAAACAACTATAACGTTTTCCGCATGTGCTAGTGCAACCATAGGCACTCTTTTGACGCCTCTCCATGCCAAAACCGTTACGTGATGATGCACAGTCAGTTGACACCCTTTCTCATCGATATTATATATCCTCTCTGGCTTCATCATTAGGTCTTTTTCGATAAAAATACTCCTTAGCTTTGAAAACTGATTTCTCACAACAAATTTATTTCATTTCATTGCACGACATAGGTTTTCTTGCAGTTACCTCCGGGTGACATTGCACTAATAGTCTAAAACCCTTCCTGCCAGCAAACCGTTTTTACACGTCGAAAGGGTGTGGTAAACTGTTGAACAGGCAGATATTCAAAACGGAGGCGTTCAAAACCTTCATAATTATTGTCATACCAATCTCACTCAATCGAAAACCACGAGAACATAGTTCTTCTTCCATTTCCTTACTAAGGTAAGGATACGCCCAAGATTCCTGGCACATGCTCCAGTCTGGATATGATCGCGTAGAGTCCTAGTAATTTTATGTGCTTCTGAAGCTCTTTTCACACTCATTCCTTCGTTTTCTGCATTCATTGCAGCCTTCAACTGTTCTTCTGACAATAGTGCTGTTTTCGGCATCTAAAATTAAAGCAAATGCCATTTAGAGCAGCTACGTTAGTTTTACGCAACACGATTGTTTTAATATTATGAATATATAAAATAAAGTAAAGAACATTTAGATAGGGTACCCTAAATGTAACATCACAAATCTTTTGTTTGTATACCTATAACGCCATTACACAACTATACGTATACCTATAACGTCAGCATGGCGATGAAGTGCCACCATGTACTTCGTAAGGGTATAAATTCGTTTCTCTAATATTACAAAGTATTGTTATGAATTAAGTTTTGTAACCTTGAAGAATAACCTTGAACGGTCACAAAAATACGTAGTTTTCCATAGACATTCATTAACACAGCGGCAAAAACAACCAATAATGCTTACCTCGATATAATAGCAACCGTTCAGCTCAGAGACAAGACACAATGGCGTGTACAGCACTGAGGTGAAGGGTGATGGGGGAACTTGTAGTACCTTTTTCTGCAGCTAGTTGGCATCACAGTACAGGCACTAACAGCACGCTAGCGCTGTCTGGTACGATTACACGAAATTACTTGGGTGGCGTTGAAGGTGTACGTGGCGTTATTTGGTCGAGGTACCTTATAAGAAGGGATATATTGAAACTTTCTGGCAGATTAAAACTGTGTGCCCGACCGAGACTCGAACTCGGGACCTTTGCCTTTCGCGGGCAAGTGCTCTTTCTTTCAGGAGTGCTAGTTCTGCAAGGTTCGCAGGAGAGCTTCTATAAAGTTTGGAAGGTAGGAGACGAGGTACTGGCAGAAGTAAAGCTGTGAGTACCGGGCGTGAGTCGTGCTTCGGTAGCTCAGTTGGTAGAGCACTTGCCCGCGAAAGGCAAAGGTCCCGAGTTCGAGTCTCGGTCGGGCACACAGTTTTAATCTGCCAGGAAGTTTCATATCAGCGCACACTCCGCTGCAGAGTGAAAATCTCATTCAGGGATATATTGATTGCACACATCCTGAGACTTCAAGGTATAGCTAATCTGATAATAGAGGGAAATGCGAGGAGTAAAAAGTGCAGAGGGGGGGAGAGAGAGAGGGGGGGAGGGAGAGGGAGGGAGAGAGAGAGAGAGAGAGAGAGAGAGAGAGAGACCAATGTTTGAATGCAATAAGCAATGTGAAACAAATGTCGGTTGCAGCAGTTATGTAGAAATGAAGACACTTGAGCATATTAGGCTAGTGTGGAGCGGTGCATCAAAACGATCGTTCGACTCTCGACTTCAGACTACAACAACATACAACTCTTTTATTCATTCAGGAGAATAATTTTACAATTACAGATACGATTTCAGTGGTCTGGTTTCTGTCTGACTCATGGTCGCTCACGCGAGGAAAGGAAAGACATTTTCGTGATAGTCTTTCAGTCATTATTTTCTTGTCACGCTTTAATATTCGACTGTAATTCATTCCTTAGAACGGCATCGCAACATTGATTCTACAATTTACCCACAGACGAAAACTTCAGAGGGTGATCCAGCTCATAATTACTGGACGTTATTCAATAATTCTTTAAAATATCCAGTTCTTTGTTTTCTCTGTTCGCAACCGTCATTTTAGAATAATTATACTTACCATTGTCGTTTGAAATACTAGTTCTGAAGTTTTAAAGTACGTAGAGTCATTATTTCAGATTCTTGTTTCATAATTCTCTTCCATTTTTCAAATTATTTTCTTGTTCTACTGTCCTAGTCTTGGCTTGTTATCCCATGGGAAGTAGCCCAAAAGCATTCAAGTAACATCACAAATTACATCTAGCACTGACATCGACTGGGCCACTTTTCAAAAAGTGTACCTGAGGATATTTAGTTAGCGTTAGTGCAGCACAACTCAATTTTAACCAGACATGTGTTTATTTTGCTTTGCAGTGTATTTATTAAAAACTATAGCTTTTTAATAAGCTACTTGAATCTTGAAATTCTGTAGGCAGCGTTAAATTATAGGAAGGGAAAGGTTACCTACAACTGGTAGAAAAGTTTGACTGCAGTTCTAAGAGATGAAGGACAGGAAAGAGAGGGATTCGTTTAAAAGGGAATGAGATAGAGTTGTAATCAACTCCTGCGTCATATAATTTACACATTGAGTAAGCTCTAAAGAAGACCACGGAAAAATTTCTGAAAGGAAGTATTTTTGCGGGAGAAGAAATAAAGAATTAAGAACTGTCTGTGACGCTTCAATTCTGTCAGAGGTGCCACAGAACGTAGATCAGTAGAACAGAATGGATAATGTCTTGATAAGAGTTCATAAAATGAACATCAAAACTAAAACGAAAGTAATCAATTGTCGATGAGTTAAGTCATGCGGTGGTGAGAGAATTAGATTAGAAAATGAGACACTGCAGGTAGTAAATGAGTTCTGCTATTTGGGCAGCAAAATAACTGACAATGCCCGAAGCAGAGTGCACAAAATACAGACTGACAACAGCAAGGAAAGAGATTCCGAATATGTGAAATATTTTAGTATCAATCTAAATTTTGTGTTAGGGACTCTTTTCTGGAATTACATATGGAAATGAGACGTGAGCAATAAACGATACAGACAAGTAGAGCAGAGTAGCTTCTCAAGTCTGGTGTTGGAGGAGAAAGTTGAAGATTAGATGAACAGAGTGGATAGCTGATGATGAACTAAATCGAATCGGAGTGAAAATAATTTTATTGCACAACTTTATTAGAAGGGATTAATTGACAGGACACATCCAGGGGCATCAAGGAATAGTCTATGTACACTCTAAAATAAAAAAAGACTTAACATGAAAGAATTATCTGAATGGGACGGAAATAGGTAGATGTAATCTACATGTACTGACAAACAAACGATTACCATTTCAGAAAAATTGGATGATTTATTCAAGAGAAAGAGCTTCATAAATTGAGTCCGTAACGCGTTGCTCCACCTCTTGGCTCTTATGGAAGCACTTAGTCGGTTTAGCATTGATTAATAGAATTGTTGGTTGACCTTCTGAGGGATACAGTACAAAATTCTGCCCCATTGGCGCGTTAGATCGTCGAAATTCCGAGCTGGTTGGAAGATGCTGCCCATAACGCTCGAAATATTCTCCATAGCCGAGAGATCTGGTGGCCATGCGGGCCAAGCTAGGGTTCGGCAAGAACAAAGACAAGCATCAGAAACTTTCGCAGTGTGTTGGCGGACATTATCTTGCCGAAACGTAAGCCCAGGATGGCTTGCCATCAAGGGCAATTAAACGGGGCGTTAATATGGTAGGCGTACCGTTGTGCTGTAAGGCTGCCGGGGGTGACAACCAAAGCGCTCCTATTATGAAAAAAATGGCAAGTCAAACCCCTTTCTTTTAGCGCAAAGCAATCTGACTTTCAATAATCCCTACAAAACAATGGCCCTGACTAATAATAACCTATATCTTTCATGAATCACTTACCTCACAAAAATCTTCGTCACTCGATCTACTGCAATTCAGCGAGCGCCAATACAGCTAGCTAAACAAAAGATTCTAACTACTGAAGGCACTAAGTACTGATAGGCATAGTGAACAAATGAAAGATTTAAATATAAAAGTAACAATGTATTTACCTTAACAGTGTTCAAAAGTCATCATATATATCAATTCATGTCATCCATCTTTACAAATTTCCTTTTTCTGGCGGACACACGTCCAGATCGTCCGCTTATAGCAACCTCTCAAAACTCTGGCATCTCTCTCTCCACATCCATAACTGCTGGCGGCTCACCTCCAACTGCGCAACGCTACGCGCTGTTCACATCCAACTAACCATCACTACAATAGTGAATATTCCAACAATGCCAACCAGCCACAGACTGCGCACAGCACAGTCAGTGATTTTCATACAGAGCGCTACGTGGCGTTACCAACATAAAAACCTAAACAGGCTACTTACGTAGCACATAAAAACCTAAACACAATCTAGGATAGTGCCTATGCAGAATTCGACTCCCGCGCATCGGACGCACTTTCGAATCCTTTGAAGGCTCCCTGTACCAGAAAAGCAGGTTTGCTGATCACGAAGGATCACTATTGTCAGACATCCAAAATGATAAGCACTTAAAACACAACTCAGCCCAAGCGCAAGGACTACCGTCCAATTGCTCCACACTGCGAGCCCCAGACTGCTCCGCGAGATTACTTTACATTCAGGCCTCTCAGTCAATCCTAATGAGGAGCACAATGTCGATACTATCATCTCCTATTTTCTGCTCCCATTAACAGAGCTTCTGTGCGATGCTCATTCCTGGCAGGACTTTGTAAACATTGTCCTCGGCGGGTGTCGGAAAACACCGGCCGTGATGTGGGAATTACTCGCCCTTAAGCTGAGCCTAGTTGGCTCTGACCGCTACTCATTTAGGAGGATTAGGGAAAGTATGGGCCATATTCTTCACTCTGAACACAGCCCCCTTCCCCCTGCAGCCAGAGACTGGTTGATTGTGAGGTGACTGCAATATCGAACAGGGTTACTAGACGTGAGCGGCCGGGAAATGATACAACTTTTCCATAAAGTAAACACATTATGTTTGCAGTTACAGTGGGATTAAGTATTACACGTATATCTTTACTGCAGTTACGTAAGTACACTTGTGGTTCAGCATGAAAAGATTAGGACACAAGCCTTTGAATAAAAGATCACGTACATGATCAACCTCTGATGACTAACGATATGAGTCACCCACTTACAGACTTGACTTGATGAAAATATTTGGTGCCAGCTATTAGTAAAATACCGTCACATTTCTATCTCACAAGCACACAAACGGAAGGAAACATGATCTAAAGTAAAACATATTGCAATAGTTAACGCTCTGGTAACTTAAACGCGACATATTTGTCGGCATTGAACCTGAGACGAAGTAATCATGTGGAGAATATTTACACACATAAAATCATATGCCAGTTGCAATTAACATCCACCAACTGCACTACTTGTTTAACGGAATAAAACGGGAAAGCCGTAGAATTCCGTCCACTAGGTAAAAAGGCTGTAAATCCTATTTTTATAGCACGTGTTAAGATACGACTGATGATCAGCTTTGTTGTTAGACGTACGTTGAGCAGCTATTTTATGCATGGGTGGGTTAACTTTTAGAAGCTATTTTGTGCTGTAATTGGTTCATTATACTACCGAGACTGAGTAGTTTCTTTGTTTAATTACATTTATAAACTATGAAAATTCTACCTCAGTACAGTATTTACGAACAACGTTAAATACAAAACGATTAACTGTGTTAGCTGCAGGAATGTAATTTAAATATACACTGAAGAGCCAAAGAAACTGGTACACCTGCCAAATATCGTGTACAACCCCCGCGAGCACGCAGAAGTGCCACAACACGATCTGGCATGGACTCGACTAATGTGTGAAGTAGTGCTGCAGGGAATTTACATCATGAATCCCGCTGGGCTGTCCATAAATCGATAAGAGAACGAGGTGGTGGAGATCTCTTCTGAACAGCGCGTTGCAAACCATCCCATATGTGTTCAATAATGTTCATGTCTGTAGAGATTTGTGGCCAGTGAAAGTGCTTAAACTCAGAAGAGTGTCCGGGAGCCACTCTGTAGCAATTCTAGATGTGTAGAGTGACTCATTACCTGATGGGATTGCCCAAGTCCGTCGGAATGGACAGTGGACATGAATGGATGCCGGCGATCAGACAGGATGCTTACGTACGTGTCACCTGTCAGAGTCGTGTCTAGACGGATCAGGGGTCCCTCATCACTCTAACTGCACACGCCCCACACCATTACAGAGCCTTCGCAAACTTGAACAGCCCCCTGCTGACATGCAGGATCCACGGATTCATGAGGTTGTCTCCATACCCGTACACGTTCCTCCGCTGGATACAATTTGAAACGAGACCCGTCAGACCAGGCAGCATGTTTTCCTCGATCAACAGTCCAATGTCGGTGCTACCTCGCCCAGACGAGGCGTAAAGCTTTGTGTCGTGCAGTCATCTAAGGTACACGAGTGGGCCTTCGGCTCCGAAAGCCCATATCGATGATATTTCGTTAAATGATTCGCACGCTGACACTTGGTGATTGCCCATCGCTGAAATCTGCAGCAATTTGCAGACGGGTTGCACTTCTACCACGTTCAACGATTCTCTTCAGTCGTCGTTGGCCCCGTTCTTGCAGGATCTTTTTAAGGCAGCAGCGATGTCGGCGTTTTGATGTTTTACCGGATTCCTGATATTCACGGTACACTCGTGAAATGGTCGTACGGGAAAATCCCCACTTCATCGCAACCGCCAAGATTTTGTATCCCATCGCTCGTGCGCCGATTATAACGCCAAGTTCATACTTACTTAAATCTTGATAACATGCCATTGTAGCAGCAGTAACCGATCTAACAACAGGGCCAGACATTTGTTGTCTTATACAGGGGTTGCCGACCGCAGCACCGTAGTCAATCTGTTTACTTATCCCTGTATTTGAATACGCATGCATATACCAGTTTCTTTGGCGCTTCAGTGTATTATAATTGCTTTTTTCTTAAAAAAATTGATGCAGTTTCAAATATGTCTAGTTTGATTTGAGTTACCTTTTGCAAAACTTATTCTGAAACAACTAACATCTTTCCATCACACACAGTACTTACACTACTGGCCATTGAAATTGATACACCACGACGATGACGTGCTACAGACGCGAAATTTAACCAACAAGAAGAAGATACTGTGATATGCAAATGATAAGCTTTACAGAGCGTTCACACAAGGTTGGCACCGGTGGCGACACCTAAAACGTGCTGACATGAGGAAAGTTTCTAACCGATTTCTCATACACAAACAGCAGTTGACCGGTGTTTCCTGGGGAAACGTTGTTGTGATGCCTCATGTAAGGAGGAGAAGTGCGTACCAACATGTATCTGACTTTGATAAAGGTCGGATTGTAGCCTATCGCGATTGCGGTTTATCGTATCGCGACATTGCTGCTCGCGTTGGTCGAGATCCAATGACTGTTAGCAGAATATGGAATCGGCGGGTTCAGGAGGGTAATACGGAACGCCCTGCTGGATCTCAACGGCCTTGTATCACTAGCAGTCGAGATGACAGGCATCTTATCCGCTTGGCTCTAACGGATTGTGCAGCCACGTCTCGATCCCTGGTTCAGCAGATAGGGACGTTTGCAAGACAACAATCATCTGCACGAACAGTTCGACGACGTTTGCAGCAGTATGGACTATCAGCTCGGAGACCATGGGTGCAGTTACCCTTGAGGCTGCATCACAGACAGGAGCGCCTGCGATGGTGTACTCGACGACGAACCTGGGTGCACGAATGGCAAAACGTCATTTTTTCGGATGAATCCAGGTCCCGGCGTGATGGTATGGGGTGCCACTGGTTACACGTCACGGTCACCTCTTGTTCGCACTGATGGCACTTTGAAGAGTGGACGTTACATTTCAGATGTATTACGACCCGTGGCTCTACCCTCCATTCGATCCCTGCGAAACCCTACATTTCAGCAGGATAATGCACGACCGTATGTTGCAGGTCCTGTACGGGTCTTTCTGGATACAGAAAATGATTGACTGCTGCCCTGGCCAGCACGTTCTCCAGATCTCTTACCAATTGAAAACGTCTGGTCAATGGCGGCCGAGCAACTGGCTCGTCACAATATGCCAGTTACTACTCTTGATGAACTGTGGTATCGTCTTGAAGCTGCATGGGCAGCTGTACCTGTACACGCCATCCAAGCTCTGTTAGACACAATGCCGAGGAGTATCAAGGCCGTTGTTATAGCCAGAGGTGGTTGTTCTGGGTACGGATTTCTCAGGATCTATGCATCCAAATTGCGTGAAAATGTAATCACACGTCAGTTCTGGTATAATATATTTGTCCAATGAATACCCGTTTATCATCTGCATTTATTGTTGGTATAGCAGTTTTGATGGCCAGTGGTGTAGAAACAAGACAATAACATTCCCACTGTATACGTAACTATCCCACGGTCACTTTCCTGGTTGTTAGTTATTGTTATGTAACAGATAGAACATTAACAACTGTAGTTTTATGGGAGAGCTTTAGTGCATGTCATTACCAGATGTCGATCGATCTGATGGCAGAATTTGTTGTTGAATGATGTCCTTTCTTTGTCCTGCACAAAATGAGCCTCTGCGGAAATTGGCAACTAGTTGTTTGTGGCTGTGGATGGTTTTGGGCCGCACAAGGCATCCACCAACAATGCGTTTGACTGATAATCATTGCTTGCGGGCTTCTCTCAAGTCTTTGCTTGTGAATATAAACAGACACTGACCTCAGGCCTGCCAGCTACGTATCCCACAGTAGGAGGCTCATATCCCTTAGTTTAATGTTAAATTTTCTCTGAGTGTGCCCTTACATTTGACTTGCCATGCTAGATTCTTTATTTCAACGATGGAATTATTTTTAGCAACATTCTTAAGCACTGTCTTCCTATGCTAAAAATAAACTCTTGCGAAGAATGTCACTTTCTACGGGCTTTAGTTTGCCAGTATCTAGTAGTCTCGTGTCTTGTTGTTGACAACAAGAAGCGTTGGGATAATCCCCTCGGACCTGGAACTGCATCAGCTTCAGAGAATGTAGGATTGACATTTCACAAGCGATGCACACTACTGTTTTTTTACTTATACTTTTTTCAATATCTTTTTACAGTCATTCAGTATAGCCTCCTTGATTCTTTATGACTGAATCCCAACGTCTCGGAAGCTCTGTTATTCAATCCAGGACACCACTTCTGTTCATCTGTGGAATGGCTCAGGTAACGGTGGTTGAAAGCTCTTCCAGAGAAAGATAACAACGTCCACGCATAGGTTTCTTCAACTTCGGGAACAAATAGAAGGCTGTTAGATTGATATCCTGGGTGATGCGAGAATCCGGCAATAGTTTGTAATGGATCTTTATTTACGTGACCATTACGTCACTCGACCCCAATTCTCGATAACAGTAATATCGTACTACTTTTCTGCGAAGTAAAAGACATATTTTTGTGACAATATTCACATTTGGTTTTAATAAGGTATAGGTACTTCGATGCATAGACATATTACAGTGATATGATTCTTGTGTGTATTCATTTCTGTGAGACTGTCATAATCCTTGACCTACTTGTAACCGTTTTGGCGCGAATGCGCACAGAGCAGTCTTTGTTTCACTTTGCAGAGGTTAAGTTGTTATTTCGCTTAGTAAAAGAACAGTCAAGTCTTGTGTTTGGTTAAAGTGGAAATTAAATATATGAAGATTGATACAAAACTGTTTTCTTGATGATGTGACAATTAAGAAGAAGTATATGTGACTTTACAAGAAGTTTAATAAAAATGTGGATCGTGAACACCAAATTATTTCTACCATACCATTGTTCTGATCTGGGATTGTTTGATCATGAAGAATTTCCTGAAAAACGCATTTGTTAGGTCTTTAAATATTGCTAAAATACAGATCTGGACCTTCTAGCAGTCAAAGTGGAATCACCTTAGATTCAACAAGACGAGCCATGACAACTTCGACGAAATCTACGTGGGAATCCATTCAAGATGAGTGCCAAAATTAATGACTTTTTTGAAGTGACTTTATTATATCCATTCTGACGATACCATCCACAGTCAATAACTTTGTTGTTGCCCGATAAAGCGAACATATGCTGCGTGAGCAACATTATTAATCTTATTTCTAACCTACTCTGCAAGTGGTGGTATTGTTAGAAGTTGACATCCGATTAGCGCCGGTATGCGGGAGAGAATTTGCAGGTTTTGCATGAAGTTACTATAATACACCGCTGTGACACTTTTCCCAAGTGGGACTCTATGTGCCATGACGATTCCTTGGTGATCATAAGAAAAATCATCATTTGATTGAGCGCGTCGGCATTTTTTTTGGACACGGAGGACCTGAAGCTCTCCACTCATTGGACTGTGATTTCACCTCCGGTTCAAAATCTCTAATCCACGTTTCATCAATAGCGACAGTTTGACACAAGAATCCTTGACCTTTACTGCTGAATCGTTGTTTGACGAGGGTACAATTTCCAGGCGTTTCTGTTTCTACATCTGCATCGACATGTATACTCCGCAAGCCACCCAACGGTGTGTGGCGGAAGGCACTTTACCTGCCACTGTCATTACCTCCATTCCCTGTTCCAGTCACGTATGGTTCGCGGGAAGAACGACTGCCGGAAAGCCTCCGTGCGCGTTCGAATCTCTCTAATTTTACATTAGTGATCTCCTCGGGAGGTATAAGTAGTGGGAAGCAATATATTCGATACCTAATCCAGAAACGCACCCTCTCGAAACCTGGACAGCAAGCTACACCGCGATGCAGAGCGCTTCTTTTGGAGAGTCTGCCACTTGAGTTTGCTAAACATCTCCGTAACGCTATCACGCTTACCAAGTAACCCTGTGACGAAACGCATCGCTCTTCTCTGGATCTTCTCTATCTCCTCTGTCAACCCGACCTGGTACGGATCCCACACTGATGAGCAATACTCAAGTATAGGTCGAACGAGTGTTTTGTAAGCCACCTCCTTTATTGGTGGACTACATTTTCTAAGGACTCTCCCAATGAATCTCAACCTGTCACCCGCCTTACCAACAAATAATTTTATATGATCATTCCACTTCAAACCGTTCCGTACGCATACTCCCAGATATTTTACAGAAGTAACTGCTACCAGTGTTTGTCCCGCTATCATATAATCATACCATAAAGGGTCCTTCTTTCTATATATCACAATACATTACATTCGTCTATGTTAAGGGTCAGTTTCCAGTCCCTGCACCAAGTGCCTAACAGCTGCAGATTTTCCTGCGTTTCGCTACATTTTTCTAATGCTGCAACTTCTCAGTATACTACAGCGTCATCCGCGAAAAGCCACATGGAACTTCCGACACTATCCACTAGGTCATTTATACATGTTGTGAAAAGCAATGGTCCCATAACACTTCCCTGTGGCACGCCAGAGTTTACTTTAACGTCTGTAGACGTCTCTCCATTGAGAACAACATGTTGTATTCTGTTTGCTAAAAACTCTTCGATCCAGCCACACAGCTGGTCTGATATTCCGTAGGCCCTTACTTTGTTTATCAGGCGACAGTGTGGAACTGTATCGAACGCCTTCCGGAAGTCAAGAAAAATAGCATCTACCTGGGAGCCTGTATCTAATATTTTCTGGGTCTCATGAACAAATAAAGCGAGTTGGGTCTCACACGATCGCTGTTTCCGGAATCCATGTTGATTCCTACATAGTAGATTTCTCTTCAGCAGTCAACCAGTGTGGGGCCCATCACGCAGAAATTTTTCTGTGCTTCATCTAATTTGCCAGAATTCGGACTATTGATGTTGGGGGAATTCCCATGTCTTCAGAGAGTTCCTCACTAGACGCACTGCGATCTTCTTCAAGAGCGTCTGCCACAAATTTCACAACTCGTTCATCTGTTAACATTTTTGGCTTTCCGGGTCTTGGATTACCGCCTATGCTCGTACAACCACCACGAAAACGATTAACCCAACGTGAAACTGTACTACGGTCTGCTGTAAACTCACCACTAACTTCACTTGACGCACTGTGGATTTCTGTCGGTTTTTGCCTCGTAATGTTTCAATCTTGATGTACGACCTCTAGTATTCAACAGTTATAATACCTCAAGACCCCTGCAGCGTCCATTTCTACCTCTCGCCACTTTTATATTAGAGTACATAGGGAAAAACAAAATACTTTCTCCTTCCTCAAGCTACCAACTGCATCGGACTTAATCTTCATTGTTGTTGCATCAAATAATCCATAGTAATACCAACCTGTGCATTATTTATGAAATGTCCCTAGTGTCTGCAGCGTCGTTATTCCTAATGTGTGACTTAGAGCACACTACTCTTATACTCGTACTTTCCCGAGACAGCTTATTTTCATTGATTTATTTTATTTCAGTGTTTCCGCAGGTAATCAGAGATTAGTTCAGACATCTTCTATACAAAAAAGATTTAAGAACAACCTACGAAAATCAGTTATGTTGAACACATGCCGTAAGACTTGTGCGTTCTATATTGTTCATATCTGATGTCTAGTATCATTACAGTAATGCTGAAGACTTAAGTTATACGTCATTGCGTTTGGACGCCGTCAACTTCAAATTTGGGAAAACTATTTTAGGATAGCGTCTGTATTTATGTCATAGCTTTGTGAAGTCTCGAAGCTCTACGAGACCTTTAGTACTCCTGGAACCTTATAGTCGTAGACCATTGCAGCAGTTTGCACATGAGCCCCTGAGTAACAAAAATACACTCCTGGAAATTGAAATAAGAACACCGTGAATTCATTGTCCCAGGAAGGGGAAACTTTATTGACACATTCCTGGGGTCAGATACATCACATGATCACACTGACAGAACCACAGGCACATAGACACAGGCAACAGAGCATGCACAATGTCGGCACTAGTACAGTGTATATCCACCTTTCGCAGCAATGCAGGCTGCTATTCTCCCATGGAGACGATCGTAGAGATGCTGGATGTAGTCCTGTGGAACGGCTTGCCATGCCATTTCCACCTGGCGCCTCAGTTGGACCAGCGTTCGTGCTGGACGTGCAGACCGCGTGAGACGACGCTTCATCCAGTCCCAAACATGCTCAATGGGGGACAGATCCGGAGATCTTGCTGGCCAGGGTAGTTGACTTACACCTTCTAGAGCACGTTGGGTGGCACGGGATACATGCGGACGTGCATTGTCCTGTTGGAACAGCAAGTTCCCTTGCCGGTCTAGGAATGGTAGAACGATGGGTTCGATGACGGTTTGGATGTACCGTGCACTATTCAGTGTCCCCTCGACGATCACCAGTGGTGTACGGCCAGTGTAGGAGATCGCTCCCCACACCATGATGCCGGGTGTTGGCCCTGTGTGCCTCGGTCGTATGCAGTCCTGATTGTGGCGCTCACCTGCACGGCGCCAAACACGCATACGACCATCATTGGCACCAAGGCAGAAGCGACTCTCATCGCTGAAGACGACACGTCTCCATTCGTCCCTCCATTCACGCCTGTCGCGACACCACTGGAGGCGGGCTGCACGATGTTGGGGCGTGAGCGGAAGACGGCCTAACGGTGTGCGGGACCGTAGCCCAGCTTCATGGAGACGGTTGCGAATGGTCCTCGCCGATACCCCAGGAGCAACAGTGTCCCTAATTTGCTGGGAAGTGGCGGTGCGGTCCCCTACGGCACTGCGTAGGATCCTACGGTCTTGGCGTGCATCCGTGCGTCGCTGCGGTCCGGTCCCAGGTCGACGGGCACGTGCACCTTCCGCCGACCACTGGCGACAACATCGATGTACTGTGGAGACCTCACGCCCCACGTGTTGAGCAATTCGGCGGTACGTCCACCCGGCCTCCCGCATGCCCACTATACGCCCTCGCTCAAAGTCCGTCAACTGCACATACGGTTCACGTCCACGCTGTTGCGGCATGCTACCAGTGTTAAAGACTGCGATGGAGCTCCGTATGCCACGGCAAACTGGCTGACACTGACGGCGGCGGTGCAGCTAGCGCCATTCGACGGCCAACACCGCGGTTCCTGGTGTGTCCGCTGTGCCGTGCGTGTGATCATTGCTTGTACAGCCCTCTCGCAGTGTCCGGAGCAAGTATGGTGGGTCTGACACACCGGTGTCAATGTGTTCTTTTTTCCATTTCCAGGAGTGTACTTTGTGGGCGTAGTCAGGAAATTCTTGACTATCGTGGATGTTGTGCAATACACCAACGTTTTAATCAGTTGCCATTGCGAGCTGCAGAACCTAATCGCGACCAAACAAGAACATTTTATTATTCCGTTTCTTTCTCTGTAGACAATCTGGCTGTCTAAAGCAATGTCATTATTTTGCTAAGAGCCACAATTTTCTCATTGAAAAAGTTGCCGGCGCCAGTGCGAAGGAGGAATAAGGAGGATGAACCGACATAGAGTTCAAATGTTACAATGTTTTTCGATCACGTTGCACATTTCCTTCCTCGTCTTACGCGGTGAATTTAGGTGGAAAGTCGAAGTCAATAAATAACCGCCTCTGAGGGGAAAAGATGCGCGCTTTACTGGGTGTTCTGATTGACAGTTGAAAAGTTAACCTGTTAGAATGCTGTCAGCAAGACGTTTTATCAATGTTCGATTTCCCGTCGCGAGTCGGCTTTAATCTGGTCCTTCGGGTCTCACTGGACACAGAGGAAACGGTAATCGAACATAGGCACTGTCGAATAATTTCGCTAGTGAGCTAGAGGCGAGTGATGTCGTTGCACAACACACAGAAAATGTGTATCTTTTGTGGTATGTTACGTTAGCGTCACCTTCTTCATTCTACAGGCTGAAATGCTTTCATGAAAGAGAACCAGTAAGGCTCAATGTTACTTTTATGAACTACTCTGAAGGTTTAAATCTTGGTTTAGCCATTAAGGTTTTCCAGTTTTCCTCGTTGCTGCTTATAAATGCTGCTTTTATTTATGGACTGTGCGGCTGGTCCCGGCGGAGGTTCGAGTTCTCCCGCGGGCATGGGTGTGTGTGTGTGTGTAAGTCCTTAGGATAATTTAGGTTAAGTAGTGTGTAAGCTTAGGGGCTGATGACCTTAGCAGTTAAGTCCCATAAGATTTCACATGCATTTGAACATTTTTTTCATTTATGAGCTTAGCATAATCGTTTATCTTTCCCTGTGGCTATTAAATCATATACGTATCTTCAAATCCTGTGTTATTGAAGAGTAAGGACGAGTGGAGAATAAACGGACGCAATTTCAATACAGCGCTACTCAAAATCGAGTTCATAAAACGTATTAATGGAAAGTAACTAAAGCCATTCATGGCGACCTGTCATATAAAACAGAAGTAACTAATGAGCTTTCGTGAGCACTTGCTCAGCAAAGACGGTGAAAATCCATGTAAGTCAACTTCTGCAGACCACTTCAATATCGAGAAACACAACCTTCCTCCTCCATCTTTGCTTAACATGAAAGTTCTGCACATAGTTGAAAAGAGCTGCTAGTGGCTCGGACCCAAGGTCTCCAGCGGTTCGCTACAGAGTTAACGCATATCATTTGGTTTCTTGTCCTAGTTAGCTTTGTATCGCTGTTGCGCTGAAAATAGTAATACCGGTTTAGACTTGCACCCGGCGAACGGTCTACCCGACGGGAAGCCCTAGTCACACGACATTTGTATAAATACAATATTGTAAGGTCATTTCACTGTACTGTACTTAAATTAACCTACATGTACACCTTTTATTTCCTTCCACATCCCAGAGACCACCCTCCATGGGATCCCGGGAATATGACTTATGTAATATGAGCACGAATTCTTGCGAGAACACCCGTTTTTGGGAAGGGGAGAGGGTTGAGGTAAGGTCCCGCGCACAATGAGATAATTATTAGACATTTTTGCATCAAATATTTTCGGTATTTGACGACGGTACTCTCCATCAAATGGTTCAAATGGCTCTGAGCACTATGCGACTGAGGTCATCAGTCGTCTAGAACTTAGAACTAATTAAACCTAACTAACCTAAGGACATCACACACATTCATGCCCGAGGCAGGATTCGAACCTGCGACCGTAGTGGTCACGCGGTTCCAGACTGAGGCGCCTAGAACCGCACGGCCACAGCGACCGGCGTACTCTCCATCGTCATCGTCAGGAACAAATGACAACCCTCTTGCTTCTAGAGATCGCATCGATGTGATCTTCGTTATTGACGTCCGTTAGAACTCACATAATTCGGCAATCTCTGTGTAGTCTCTCAACATCAGGATCCCGCTTCCATGCACCACTACAGGCTGTCCCCGTGAAAGCTATTGTTTCACATTCTCAACTTTGTGAAATCTTTGATGACAGAGTCCCAATAAGTTCATGCGAAGGAAAAGACTTTTGTTCATCAAATGTAATTTTATGTTTCTTCGTGAGTCTGTGCTCAACAGGCACTGATTTTTCAAAATGATTTTTGAATTTGCCGTTGCTGTTCTGCACAACGTTACAAAACTGTACAGATTGAGCAAAACAAAATGTCGTGTGGCACGACGGCCTGGTGCAAGTTTTCAATTGGTCGTCACTTGGCCAACTTATGTGTCTTTAAAAACAACGGCACCCGGTTTTCCATGCACGGTCACCCATCCAAGTACTATCCTGGCCCAAGACCGGTATAGTTGCTTCCACGCTGACAAGGAATGTGGTACATTCCAGGGACAATGACTTCGTGACTGTCCTTAGCCGGGTGCATCATCTGTTTTGTTTTCACGGACTGTCGGCAAATAGGTGTTACGTCATCCCTGCCTCGAAACTTATTTATTTTTTCAGCTAAAAGTGGCTGTTCTTTGTTTTTGTGTGGGGATATATCTAGCAAAATAGTAAGATTCTGGGCACACACGGTACTTAACTCCACTATCCCGTTACGGATAGTAAAAACTAGTTATATTCTTTTGTTTTTATTTATCTCCAAGAAGCTGAATTTATTGTTATTGAGCATTTTCGATCCATTTTAAAGCTCAAAAAGACACATAGTGTAGTAAGCTATATACAGTGTAGTGAAATTCCCTTTACAAACCATGAGTACAGATCCCTTTCACCCAAACAAGGGAAAAAGTCTAGCAAACATGAGTTCTGAAATGTATACGTTAAGAGCTATGAGAACTTGTTCATCTTCGACAGTGTGAAACATCCCTTCTACTGCAAGCGCAACCATATTTTGAGTGGAGTTAATATGGACGAAAATAAGAAAAAATATACCGTAAACATGGTCTGTAAAATGCCTATCTTCAGAGCTATGAGCACACGTTCAGTAAGAGATTTGTTTCACAGTAGCAACGATGAGCAAGTTCTCATTGTTCTTAATACATGGATTTTAGAGCCCATGTTTACTGGACCTTTTTTTTTTTGTCCATATTAGCAAAGAGCTTGCAGTAGAAGAGGTGTGTTTCACAGAATCGAAGATGAACATGTTCTCATAGATCTTAAGATGTTCATTTTAGAGCCCATGATTACTCGACATTTTTTCCTTGTTTTGGAGTAAGGAACATGTCATCAAAGTCTGTAAAGGTAATTTAGTTACAACCTGTATATTATACATCCGGAAGTATGTCATGTCATGACAAGTAGCATCATTTGGTAAGTCTACAAAGCAACTAGCAAGCTGAACTTGCTTATTCTCCCCAATAAGCAACCGTTTATTAGTGACATCATTGCCGACATTTGACATTGATTTTATACGTCTCTAAAAAGTACTTGTTGGTATTGCAATTCGTTTGTCTAGCAGTGGTTGCTTCTTATAGTAATGTGCAAATTGCGACTTTCACGCTCATTGTGTGGTGATAGGAACACTCCGAAATTCCGCACGCGCTCTCTTCGCTTCATTTCTCGACAGATTCGCGAAGTCACTCGGTGAAGGATCCAGGTCCACTGTGCAGAACTTAATTAAATGCAGAACTCTCAATTCGCCTGGAGGACTGCTATTTAGAAGGCCGTAATATTCCTCCGCAGCAGTGTCTAGCGCACAAAGCGTAGGCAGATAGCGGCTGGAGAAGTCCCTTGCTCTCCATTGTTACCTCGAGTTTCAGACGCATCGGCATCTCGACATACC